>NC_056726.1:585682265-585727265 GCF_019279795.1 Protopterus annectens | reverse complement strand
CCAAGAAAATTATTTTCCTGTGCCCCTGTCGAGCAGCAACGCAGAGGTGATCCCTGGGGTGAATTTCCTATTTCCCATCCAATCATCAAGATTTTTCTTGAAGAGTGCTAATGAGGAGCTTTGATATAAATAGGTAGTTTGTTCCAGAGTATGGGAAGTCTCTGGGACAGGAATCTATCCGTCCAGCATGTTCTGTTTATTGTGATGACAAGGTTTAGATCCTTAGAGCATGTAGTTCGGAGGGATTGGGATTTCTTTAAGTGGAGCATGTCCAACAGCTCTGGGTTTGACATAGCTTTGTATGTTAGGCAGAGATTGCCTCTGAGTAGGCAATATGTGATGGAGTAAAGCTGGAGTTTTTTGAGACGGTCTGCATAGGGCATCTGTTTGAGACCGGTAATCCTCTTTGTGAGGTATTTCGGCGGTCTCTCCAGCTGTTGCAGATGTCTCGTGAGGTACATACCAAAATGGGCGCCATACTCTATAATGGGTCTAATGAGTGACAAGTAGAGGGGAACAATTACCTCTTTTTTCCTGGATGAGAAATCTTTTGTGATGCGGTGTGCCCCATAGAAGGATTTCATGACTACTTTGGCGATGTGATTATCAAAGGACAGACCACTGTCCACCTGTATCACAAGGTCTTTTATCACACTTTTGGTGTTAAGTAGACTACCACCTATGTGGTAGCTCATGGGTACAGAGTTTTTACCAAAGGGGATGACAATGCACTTTTTGGCATTGAGCTTGAGGCCATGGCTTTGACACCAGGCATCTGTCTCAGTGACGCCCTTTTTTAGGATGTCCACATTGTTAGGAATTTTGATTATGGCTCCTAGTTTGCAGTCATCTGCGAACTTTGTTAGCCAAAGACCTTTTCTTTTAGCCTGTACTTCAGAAAAGTAGATACCAAACAGGAGAGGACCCAGGACTGAACCCTGTGGTACTCCATTTGTCACTGGTCTGAAGTCGGATTTGGAATCTGCCACTTTCACAGTGTGGGTTCTGTCAGTGAGCCGGTTGGCAACCCATCTTGTGACATAGGGATTTATACCTAGTTTAGTGAGTTTATCTATAATTCCAGAGTGGGGGGATGGTGTCAAAAGCCTTGGTGAGGTCTAGATAGGCTGTGTGAACCACCTTACCCATGTCTACAGCTCTGGTGACTGCCTCAAAGAAGTCTATCAGGTTTAGGAGACATGATCTGCCCTTTACAAACCCAAACTGGGTGGGTTCCAGAGTTTGGAGATTACCAATGTCTTTGTTTATAAGTTCCATGATGATACGTTCCATGGCCTTGCAGACCAGGCTCATTAGGCTAATGGGGCGGTAGTTCCCGGGGTCCATGGTGGCTCCCCCTTTGTGGAGTGGGATAAACGTCACTGTGTGCCATTCATTGGGCACAAAGCCTGTGGTGAGGCTATGATTGAACACAGTGTTTAGGTGGGGTGCCAGTTCATTATGTATTTCATGTAGAACACAGCCTGGGATGTTGTCAGGCCCCATGGATGCTGTGTTCTTGGCTTTGGAGAGTGTAGTTTTTACTTGTGCAGCCGTGATTACAGGAACTTTACATTCTTCCAGTATAGAGATGGGCCCTTTAGGGGGTGGGGGTAAATTTAGCACTGAACCTATCTGCCAGGATGTTGGCAATATCAGTTGGTTCTGTATATTTAGTGCCATTGTGCTGTAACTCAGAGCAGATCTGAGTGTTGCCATTGAGATTCTTCACATAGCTATAGAATGCTTTGTGGTTGTCTTTAGAATCAGTGGCGATTTTGTTTTCGTAACTAGCTTTGGAGGATTTTATGAGGGATCTCAGCTTCTTACTGAGGCTGACCAGGGAGTTCCTCCAATCAAGGGATTTTACTCTTTTTTGCAACAATTTCTTTCTTCTGTTGTAGAGTTTGTTTATGGCAGGGGACCACCAAATTGGCTTCCTTTTTTTGGAGGATAGCATCTTGGTTCTGTTATGGATAGCACAATCCATGCACTTGTGTAAGTGCATATAAAATGCATTTGTGTAGGATTCAGCAGTCATACCTCTATTGTCCGTCTGCATGGGTGTTGTGAAGTTTGCCACTTCTGTCTTAAGAAGCATGAAGTTGGCTTTGGAGAAATTTTTTTACACTGGTTTCCCTAATGGGGGGGGGGGGGGCGGTATGTGAATGTCTAGGATGATTAGCTTGTGGTTGGATCTGACCAACGAGGAATTGACCTCTGGTGTGGAACACCAGTCACCCATGTTGGTAATGACCAGATCTAGGATATTGCTGCCCCTGGTGGGGGTGTGGATAAGTTGATCCAAGCTATTGGAATTTATGAATTCCAGAAAACGTTGAGCAAAAGAGTTGGTACATGAGTAGTTTTCCCAGTTAATGGTGAGATAGTTGAAATCACCCATTATCAGGGTGTTGGGTTGTACCCTAATATTTTCCAATGTATCAAGAAATGAGGAGTGGGAATCCTGGGGCATGGTGGGGGATCTGTATCAAGTTACAGTTTGGATTGCGGTCTTCCCCAGAGTTAGTTGCACTTGGATAATCTCGGATGCATTATGCAAAGCAACTAGCCTGGAGGTGTGGATATCCTTAATGAATATGGACATGCCTCTGCCTTTAGTGTTTTGGTCCAGGTTAGGTGGTCGGCAGATGTGGCATGAATTATAGCCTGGTAATCCAAGGGGTGCTCTCTGGAGCCTTGAACCAGGTCTCTGTCATGGCACAGATGTCAATAAGGAGTGCCACGAGTGAATGCATTTTGAGGTTTAGACTTCTAGTATTGAGTAGCATTACCCTCAGATTTTGCTTGCTTGTAACTGTTACAGTGGTGAATTTGTCATTTGAACCTTGCCTAAAAAAAGCACTATAGGGATAGCATGAGCCTTAGCCAGTATCCGGAATCCCACGGGCGACAGGTGCAAGCCATCTCTGGCAAACCATCGTGGTCTGTCAATCATGTCATCCCAGGGAGACAGATACTGGATCCCCTTAGAATGACACCTGAAGCTTAGCCAGTTGTTGAAGTCAATCATTTTGTCCTTGTACTGTAGTATCATTCTGGGTGATGGCAGGATGCTACTCAGGGCTAGGGTCATACCTGCCTGGGCTACAAGATCGGAGAGCTCCTCCATGTCTCTTTTCATGTAGTCCAGGGAGCTATGTCTCAGGTCATTCATACCACCATAGACAGAGTCATATTTGTACTTGTTGTGGAGTGACCTGAGTGCATGCATTATGTGGCGGATCCTGGCACCCAACAGGCAGTTGACAGTAACTTTCTCCTTGTTTAGCCTGGTGAGTGGAACATCAGTGTGCCTGAGTATAGAGTTACCTATGACTAGAGTGTTGGGTACGTTGTTATGCTTTATGGGCTGTGGTTGAGTGGCACACTGAGTTTGTGGGCTATGTGTCATTTGGGTTGTATTGGGAGGGTGGAGGTTGCTTGTGTTTCTGCTTTGGAGGTCTCTGTTGCTTGAGCAGACTTTTATTGAGAGCTTCCGTGAATATAGATGTGTGTTTTGTGCATCTATGTGTGTGTTTTGGTGGTGTTGGTCTTGAGGTACTATGTGATGAGCGTGGTGTGGTGCAAGTGTTTACCTTCTCCTCTTGACTGTCTAGTCCAGTCTTGGGTGAAGAGAGCTTTGCTTCCAGTTTGGCTATATAAGTGCATCTCTCACAGGTTGTAGTGCTGGGTGGTAGGAGGAGAGGGTTGTCTGTGCACATGAGGCAACTGCTGTATTGCCCCAAGATGCCCAGATTCATCAGATAGACAGGAGAAAACACCGGGAGCTGAGCCTTAAACATGCCTGCATAGGTGCTTATTTATTAAGTACTAAAAACTGTTTTCCTCTAGACAAGTGAGGAAAGTTGAGTACTGTAGTAATTTGTAGCTTATTTAGTCCTTACAACGAGTTCTGAACAAGTGCTGAGCTCAAAGAAACACATTTGAGTGCTAAAACTAAAAAAAACTGGATAGTTCTAAGAGAAAATTTGAAGAGCAGACTTTATGGTGCCGCGAATAGTTTAACCCTAGCTTAGCGGCTGCATAAAGTGTATTTTTTTTTTTACTATAACAGTAGTAAATGAGCAAACTGATTTAAACAAATTAACCAATAAAAAGCTAAAAACTGAGCCCTGTTCCAGCAGTCTTCAATCAGGCAAGTTCTAACTGCACACTCCTGCCACTAAGGTGCAGGGGAACCTTCTCCAAAAAAGGATGGTTTGGATTAGTGCTCAAGTTATACAAGCAAAGTTAGATTCAGCAGGTCTGAATTTAGTCTATGCTACAGCAAACAAGGCGTAACAATTTCAGACAGAAACAGTTTAAATAATCAGGCACAATAAGCCTTTAACCAGAAACTCCCAGCTCAGAAGGGCAGAATCTACCCTCTCCTCCCAGAAGAGTGCAGACCACACCTTCTTAATGTAAAATAACTGGCCCGAAGCCCAAGTGCTTAAACCAGAACTAATACACTTTAGAAGGATGTAAGTTACCTGTCCTGCCACAACAGTGCAGACCACAAACCTTCTTAATGTAAAGCAACTGGTCTGAAGCCCAAGTGCTTCAACCAAAACCTTAGAATAACAGGTACAATTTAATCAGGCTACTAACAAGCATTAATAAATGCAGCATCAAAAGCAAAATAAAGTAATAAAAGTAGGAGGAAACACAAAATACAGTAAAAGCAGATGAATAAACTGCATTTTTTTATATATAACAATAGAAAATGAGCAAATTGATTTAAACAAATTACACAATTAACCAGTAAAAAAGCTCAAAACTGAGCCCTGTTCCAGCAGTCTTCAATCATCCTACCTTCTTGGTCCCACTTTGCGACCCATCAGGTAACATAGGGGTTTATACCTAATTCACTGAGCATATCTATAATGCCTGAGTGCGGTACTGTATCAAATGCCTTGGCCCGGTCAACATAGGCAATATGTACGATTTTGCCCTTAGCCAATACCTCGGAGACCTTCTTTAAGAAGTCCACCAGGTCAAGGAGGCATGAGCTGCCTTTAATAAAAACAAACTCAGTTGGATTCAGTGCCTGAAGACTTCCTAATTCACTGTTAATCTTTTCCATGATAATTCTTGCCATAGCTTTGATATGAGACTAGACAGGTCATGGGTCTGTAGTTTCTGGAGACCTTAGATGGCCAGTTTTGTGCAGAAGCATGACCATTGCAGTTCTCCAACCGATAAAGCCTGTATGCTATGATTAAATAAGGATTCTAGCGGTCCTGATAGACCATGCATCATGCTATTTTGTGAGGTATGTTGGGGTATGATGTGCTATTCCTAGCCTTAGAGGCATGTCTAGGACCTGCTGTACTTGGAGAGGTGATATTCAAGGGTTTTCCTGAAGAGATGCTGGGAGACAGAGAGAGAGAGAGAGAGAGAGAGAGAGGGGTAAAATTGGAACTGAATTTGTCAGCCAATATATTTACTATATCTTTTGGCTCAGAGCTCTACACACTGCTGTGTACTGCTCTTGAGATTGCAGACATAGGTAAAGAAAGTCTTTTCATTGTCCTTGGCCTGGGAGGCTACTTTTACCTCAAATTTAGCTTTGGTAGACTTGATTTATCCTCCAAGTTACTTGTTTAGATTGATGAGAGATTTTTTATCATGCTGTGTGTTGCACTTCGTTGTTTTTGTCATGACTTTCTTCTTTTTGTTGCATTACCTATTTATATTGGGATTCCACCAGGCTGGTTTGTTTTTTGTGTCTATTTTGTGTTTATTCTTGGTAGGCACAGCTGTCTCTAGACATCTATTGACATGATTGTACAGGGTCTCTGTGAACAATTTTGCAGTTGGGGTAGCTTGAAATTTTGCCAGGTTATCACTTAATAGTAGGAGGTTTGCCTTAGAATAGTTTCTATATATGTTCTAGGGTTGGTGGGGGCCCTGGTTTTGTTTTTATTTCAAACTAGAAAGCTTTATGATTTGATATCACCAGACAGGGCATTACATTGGGGGGGGGGTTTCTCCCATGTTAGTGAGGACCAAATCCAGTATGTTATTGCCCCTAGAGGGCACATGAACTATCTGGTCCGGGAAGTTTGTGTTGACAAAGTCTAGGAATCTCTGGGCCTTTATATTTGGGATTATGTATATTTCCCAGTTTATAGTGTGGTAGTTAGAGTCACCAATGAATATGATACTGGGTTGAATGGTAAATGATTCCAGTAAATTTCAGTATGTGTTATTGGTTTCCTTGGTCATAGAGGGGAACCAATAGCTTGCAAGGGGGCTTATATCATAACATTGAATTTGCATAACATCGAACGGCCATAACCTCAAATGTGCCTTTCATTGAATCTGCACCCCATGCTAATTATATATACCAACTCCGAGGTCACACTAGAGTGAGGAAAGGGCATATTTACTGATCCTCACTGTACCACAATCCCACAAGTACAGATTCGATGAATGGCACATTCAAGGTTATGGCTGTTCGATGTTATGCAAATTTGATGGTATGATATACACCCCTTGCAAGGATATGGTATGAGATTTTGCCTACAGTGATTTGGATATGGAGAAGCTTAAGTGCATAGACCTTTCAAATGTTCATATTTTGGAGGGACATTCCTATTTTCTCGCCTGCTTTAGGATGGGATATCTCTACTTTTGGAGGTATGTCCCTGTTTTCAGGCTTGATTTATCCCTTCACACAATTTTCTTAATCCCCTGCATCACAAGTGATTTTTGAAATTGTCTAGCACACAGAAAGCCACAATACATGACCAACATACTAGTGACAACAATAATTATAAATATCACCTCAGGTCTCCCCTGAAAAGAGCCCATTAGCCTAATGGGACTAACCTAGTCAACAAAGCATAAATAAAATAAAATAAAATAAAATAAATAACTTTAACAAGAGAGGACACACATCTTACAACTCCCTTTTTTGAAGCAAAAATAAATAACTTTGTGTAGAATTTTGCAGTACAGTTCATTAAAGTCTACAGATTTACAATTATTCTAGTTTAAGTTAGAATTAAGAACTAAGAATTCTAAATTCTAATTAGAACAAGAACATGCATACATCTACCTACTTAACTGAATAAACTACTTGAAACTTCAACAAGGCATCTTTATTCCGTCCACAGGGAAGGTATCAGAGAGATAGTCTCCTACATCTGCTAGCTAAAGTGATTTTATCTGGAGCAATCCTTTGTATTCTGTTTCTTGGGTATTTGCGTATTATCACAACCAGATTTTCACGGTAATAACGGCTGCTCCCCAATCCTTGAATCTGTTCATGAATGCTGTAAAAATGTAATATAATGTGTTTTCTTTACCACAGCCATTGGTTTTGGTCAGTGTTAGCAATAACACGTTGAAAAAGTATTGTAGTTTTTTTATGCAGTTTACTGCCAGCATATGCCTTATTGCAACTCAAACCAAAGTAGTACTGCCTACTTGTTCCGTGGGAAACAACCCCAGAATAAGCTGTCCACATAGTCCACCCTCCCTTTAGAAAAGCATCAGTTGCTGCAACTTTGTCATTGAAAGGGTTCTTTTCAAGCATATTTTCAACTTATCAGAAATAAAAAGGTTACCAAAAGCATGATTCTTGTGTCTGTCTTTTCATTCTTAGGATTCATTCCTCATACTGGAAACACTCCTTTCATTAGTAGACAGCAGCCATGTGAATTCATGCATGCGCGCGTAATACATGCAAAACAAGAAGCGGAATCTTTCAGTTATTTGTCGTCCTTAAGGTAATCTAAAGTTATTCCTTAGGAGTAACGACTTACAAAAACACTTTATAGTGTTTCCTGCACTCGTTTCCTTTCAAGTATGCGAATTTTGCAACCGTGAAAATCTGGTTGCTATAATATGTAAGTTCTGTTTCTTGTTAGTCCTGTCACCCTCTGGGTCATAGGTGGGATACCAAACTTGACTTGAACCTTATGACATACCTTGAAGAAAAGGAAATACTCCAAGAAACAGCAAGATTGGATTCAATGTCTTGGAATATAAAATGGTTACCAAATGGGGTGTGGGCCAATTTATATGCTACAGGGCAGGGTTTTCAGGATGTTTAGTACTTTCAGCACAAGCAGGCTAACAGTGACTGGGGCAGAGATAAGCACGTGTAACAGTAACATTCATAAAACAGCTTTTACTTCTTTAAATCCTCATTTCATTAAATCTTCTTTAGTACTTTAAAACTTCAGCTTTCTTCCTCGTCTTTCGTACTCCAGAGTATCGCATTTAAACTGTTTGCATTATTTCTATATACTCACAATGTTTTATATTCATGTATATCATTGTATAATTTATCCAAAATAACCCATTTAAATTGTTGTGTACTGTATATATACAATGTTTTAATTCATAATTACAATTGTGACCATGTATCTCCTTCATAATAATCTTTTATACCACTGTAATCCATGGTGCTTTTCTCCATCTTGTTTTATCTTATTGTATTTCATGGAGATTTTCTTCCTGGGCTTCATCTGGAAAAGTGTGCTTTCCAGTTGGACTATCCTGGTCAACAAATGCAAAATAAAAAAAATAGATAAAATTAAATAAAATTTACAGATGAACTATCGACTTTCAATTCATCCCAATTTAACTCCATTCTCCACAACATAGATTGGTCCATTCTAAAACACCTCCCCCTAAACAATGCTGTAAGCACTTTCAATAGCATCTTCATGAATACTCTAAACTCCTTAGCTCCCTCTAGGAAGATCAGAGTAAAATCAAACCATGCTCCCTGGCTCTCCAAAGAGACTAGGTCCCTTATGAAACAAAGAGATCATGCTTGGGAAACCTGGACTAAAACTAAACAACCACCTTTTCTTGAAAAATACAGGCAACTGAGGAACCTTGCAAAAAAATATACAACTAATGACAAAAAGTTATACTATAGCTCTGCTCAGCTTAACAACAAATCCAATCCTCAAAAATTTTGGTCAACTCTCAACAACATCCTCTATCCTGGAAAGCCCTCTAATCCCTCCCCATACCCTAACTCTTCCTCTCAGGAAACAGCTACCCTCCTGAATAAACACTTTATCTCTTCCATCCAAAATCTGGTAACCTCTAAGCCAAACTCTACTTCGACACCCACCTCTCCAAGTCCCACTAACACAACTTTGTTTTCTTTTGAGCCAGTTCCCATTACCTACATCAAATCTCTACTACTCAAGCTAAAACCTTGCTCTCCTTCCACTGACAATTTATCTCCTACATTCCTCAAACTTGCTGCTGACTCAATTGCCTATCCTGTATCTATACTAATTAATCGATCTATTCTGGAATCAACTGTCCCCACCCTTTGGAAATCTTTCTTCACTATCCCTCTTCATAAAGGTGGAAACTCCACTGACCCCCTCAAACTACCGACCCATTGCCATTCTGTCCCCCCTCTCCAAGATGTTAGAAAAATGTATTCACTCACAGCTTCTCAATCACCTCCTCACACACCACTTGCTTACCCCTACCAAACATGGATTTCATCCTCACCACAGCACCACCACTGCCCTCCTCTCCTTCACTCATATCATTGCAGAGGCCCTAGACAACAATAAACTCATTTCCTGTCTCTTCCTAGATCTCTCTAAAGCCTTCGATACTGTCTCTCATCCTCTACTACTATCCAAACTCGCAAATCTCCACCTATCCCTCTCCGCACTTGCCTGGTTTAATAGTTACCTATCTGGCAGGGAACAATCTTTCAAATGGCTCTCATCCTCCTCACCTTTCCTTCCCATCTCCACTGGTGTTCCCCAAGGCTCCATCTTGGGACCCCTTTTGTTTAACATCTTCACCAATGATCTTTACACCTCTCCTCCCTTATTCAGTATGCCGACGACTCCACACTTACATCCATCTCAAATAACATTCCTGAACTACACTCCCTGACCCAACAGGCCCTACTATCCACTGAACAATGGCTCTCTCACAACCTATTGATCCTAAATCCCAAAAAGACCAAACCCCTACTTTTCCTTCCCCGTTCTCTTTCTCATCACAAAACCTCCTTTTTTATTACATCTTCTAACAATACAAATATCCAACCTGACACCCACACAAAACTCCTAGGGGTCATTATCGATGACGAACTCAAGTTCAGCCTACACAAACTCCAATGTATAAAAAAACAAACCAGATACTAGGTCTGCTATATCGGAACAAAAAATTCCTAACCCCTGAATCTAGACTTACCCTGGGCCAGGCACTCTTCTTCCCCTCCCTGTTATACGCCACCCCAGTTCTTACTAATATCCAGGCCTCCACTCTAAACAAACTGCAACAGACTTACCATAAAATAGCCAGATTCATTACTAACTCCCCATACAACTCACACCACTGCATTTCTTTAAACTCTCTTCAATGGCTTGAACTTCCCCAGTTTCTGGTAGATTATCAGTTTCATATGCTACACTCTATTCTTTATAAACCCTCCTTCTGTCCATCTCTATCTTCTTTAGTCTCCATCTACATCCCATTCCGGACCCTCCGTACTTCTAACCAACAATTACTTGATATCTACCACCCAAAAATGGTCAGTAGGCAAGCTACTCTACAAACACTCCCTTGCCCATGCTTGGAACAAACTTCCTCTTGACTTACGTTCAATCTCCCACACCTCACACTTTAAAAATGAACTAAAAGCTTATTTTCTCAATTCCAGAACCTGCCCTTGCCATGACCCTACCTAGTCTTCCTTCCCTTTATATACCCTCAAAAGGACCATACTTAGTACCTCATTACACCTCTCTCTCCAGTGTGTCTACTATGCATTTGCACAATTTTATACAAACAAAAAATGTTCATTGTTGACCTATTGAACTATATCAATGTAAAAGTGTTACTTAGCTTCTTTTTAATGCAACTTTAACTTTATGCATGTATCCCAACATATGTGAATTGTTTTGCTATAACTGCTATTATATCAATATTGTTTAAAATTGTACTTGTTTTAAAATGTATTACTGGACCTTTTCTCCTTGGGTCTCCACTGAAAATGGGCCACAAGCCCAGTTGGACAAACCCGGTTAAGAAATGTCAATAAATAAAATAAATAAATAAAATGTTGCACTTCTGTGGCCTCAGTAAATTATATACAGCACATCTATGTCTAACTATGTTTAACTAACCCAATCTCCATGATGCACACAAATTCCTCAACCTGCATATCACCCTGTCTCCACCCCTTCAATAATAGTATGCTCTTCACCTACAAACTCTTACCTAACCCCAAAAGCTCTACTCACATCTATATTAGCCACATCCCCATAAAGCTTACACCCCATATATTACATACCAAGCAACTCAAATACCTCTTCTGCCATCTCATCTCTATCCTTCTCTCCGGCAACATTCATCCAAACCTTGGCCCATCTCCCCCACACATCTCAACCTCCCAATCCCATCCTTCTCCCACAACTGGTAACCCCCTCCGTTTCTCATCTCTAAATGCTCAGAGCATATGCAACAAAATTCCTGACCTCCATGCCTGGCTTCTCCATAACCAACCCAATATTCTGGCCATCTTAGAAACCTGGCTCAAACCCCATATAAAAGACTCTGAACTAACACCACCCAACTACTCCATAATTAGGAAAGACAGAACACATAAAAAGGAGGGAGAGTCGCTCTCCTCTACTCATTATCCCACTAAGTTACCCCTACACCAAACCTGTTCCCAAATTTGGCATGGCAGAACTAATTCCAGCCCTACTTCATATAAACAAACATAAACTTATATGCATAGTCTCCCTTTATATCCCTCCTGGAGACAATATCTCAACCCTTGAAGATATTCTCTCCTGGTTCTCTAACAACATCACTATTGAAACTATAATCCTGGGTGATGTTAATATTAACTGGTCAACAATTCAATCTCCTGCAAACTCACTTAATATAAACTTGTACAACTTCACTCAGCTTATTAACTCAACAACTATGCCTTCTAAGAACTTCCTTACTGGTAGCACCCTGGACTGGATTCTAGTTTCTCATCCACATTACATCTCTGATAGTGGCACTCTGCCTGACCCATTAGGCGACCACTTCTCCACTTTTGCCCACCGTCTTCCCTCCTCCATACAACTATCTCATACCTACACCTTCACTCGCTGTCTAAAAAACTTTAATCCTAGCACACTCTCAAATGCACTAAAAAAAAATGTAACTGGAACCCACTAAAAACCCTTCCCTTAGAAAATGCTGTTACCTACTTTAACTCAACTTTCCTCAACTTGCTTGACTCCTTTGCCCCTCTGAAAACAAAATGCATAAGAAGCAATCCTGTACCTTAGCTAACCAAAAATACCTTACTAGCCATGCGATACTGGGATAAAACCTTGAAACGCTACTCCAAAAATAAAACTATCACCAAACTTAATGAATTTAAAACACTTTGTAAGAAAGTAAAAAAAACTTATTATCTCAGACCGCAAAGCCTACTTCTCTACACTCCAAACCAACCATAATACCAACCCAAAAAATTCTGGCATGGAATCTCCTCCCTTCTCAACCCTGGCAAAAAATAATACCCCTGCCCTGATCTAGATGCCTCTGACTTGGACTTAGCTACCCAATTTAACATGTTCTTTATCGGCCCCTTTTGGTATGTACCTCACAAGAAATCTACAACGACTGGAAAGGCCGCAGAAATACCTCACAAAGAGGATTACTGGCCTCAAACAGATGCCCTACGCAGACCATCTAAAAAAACTCCAGCTTTACTCTGTCGTATATCGCCTACTCAGAGGTGATCTCTGCCTAGCAGACAAAGTTATGTCAAACTCAGAGCTGTTGGACATGCTCCACTTAAAGAAATCCCAATCCCTCCGAGCTACACGCTCTAGGGGCCTAAACCTTGTCACCACAATAAACAAAACATGCCGGAGGGATAGATTCCTGTCCCAGAGACTTCCCATACTCTGGAATAAACTACCTATCTATATCAAACAAAGCTCCTCATTAGCACTCTTCAAGAAAAATCTTGATGATTGGATGAGAAATAGGAAATTCACCCCGGGGATCACCTCAGTGGCTCTGCTCGACAGTGGCACAGGAAAATAATTTTCTTGGGTGGCAAAAGTCAGGGTACCTTTTTGGCTGGGCTTGTATAGGCCTCATGGCCGATAGCCTAGTACCTACCTATGAACCTATGATTCCATAAGTAAACTTGCATCATACTTCACTTACCATTCAGCTTCCCCACCCTTATTTCCACCTATCTCTCCCTCCCCTAGCATCTCCTGCTCCCAACCTCCTCCTTTCTCCTTCAACCCCATCCCTACAGCCACCATAAAAAAAACTTGTACTAACGTTGAAACCTGGCTCCAATGCCCCTGATGATATACCTTCCTGTTTCTTAAAAGTTGCCACAGAAGGCATAGCTCTTCCCATCTGCAGTCTTATAAATCGATCTATTGTTGAATGTCAAGTTTCCCAGCTCTGGAAAAAGCCCTTTATTATTCCATTCCATAAAGGTGGTAATAACAATAATATCACAAACTTTCGACCTATCGCTATCTTATCCCCCATTTCTAAACTTCTCAAAAAATGCATCCATCTACAACTTCTACCTTACCTTATAAACAACCACCTTCTAACCCCTACTCAACATGGTTTCAGACCCGGCCACAGCACTACCACAGCTCTCCTCTCCTTCCTAGAAACAGTTAATAAGGCCCGTGACACTGGCCACATCGTGTCCAGTCTCTTCCTTGACCTTTGTAAGGCATTCAACATTATCTGTCATAACCTTCTTTTCACTAAACTCTCCAAACTAAATCTATCCCACTCCTCTATTAACTGGTTTACCAGTTACCTCTCAAACAGGCAACAAGCAGTCAGATGGAAAAAAAACACCTCCCCTTTGCTCAATACTCCCACAGGTGTCCCCCAGGGTTCAATTTTAGGCCCCCTTCTAGTCAATATATTCATAAACAATTTCTACCAAGCCATCCCAAATGTCAACCTTGTCTAATATGCCAATGATTCAATAATAATCTGCCTCTTCTATACCCACCCTAGTTAACTGAAGATGCCTTCTCCTCTGCTAAGCAATGGATGATGGACTACCATCTAGCACTCAATGCTGCTAAAACTAAACTCATGATATTTACTGCTTCCAAAACCACCACCCTAGATAAAACCTCATTCTCAGTCACCAGTCAAAATAATACTCCTCTCGAAATAGTCTCTAATTCTAAACTACTAGGTGTTTGGATCGATGACCAGCTAAAGTCTGATAATCATCTACAAGTAAATATAAAAAAACCACACAAAAAATAGGCATGCTTTACTGCCACAACCATTACTTCTCTCCCTCCACTAGGCTCACCCTCGCCAACACTTACCTTATCCCATCTCTCCTATACGGTGCCTCTGTCCTTACTAACCTGCAATCAATAACAAAATTTGCAACCGGCCACAGATACACTTCCTATCACTACACTGCCCTATACCAACTGAATTGGCTTGAGCTGTCCAATTACCTCATCTATATTCAACTTGTCCAAGCACACAAACTCATTTTAACCCCCTCTCTCTGTCTCTCTCTTGCCACCACATTTAAAATGCACCAACTAAATAGACTTTTGAGATCGAATTCCCAAAATATAATTGAACTGCAGAAACCTGCCCGTCCACCAGGCAAACATCTAATGCCCTTCTCTCTACCACGCCATTGGAATTCCCTCCCACCTCTCATCCGCACCACCAGTAGCCTCTCTTCATTCAAAACCTTACTTCACACACAGCTAACTTCACTATGGGAATGCTCTTGCTCCCACCCCACATAATCTCCTTACACTATAGCTACTCTCTATAAGCTATAATTCACAATAGCCTCCCATTGTTTTGTACCCCTAATAAATCTAGGAATTAGCATAACTCCTAGAATGGTACAATTCAATAGCCTAGAAATTAACTGCATGAATTAGCATAACTGTTAAAAACTTAGACTGTTTCTGTTATTGCATTGTGCTAACATGTTAAACTGTTAAAAACTTTAACTGTTTGTAAATATTACTCTTATTGCATTGTACTAATATGTGCACTCTACTAATATGTGTTTTTCTATTTGTTTAACTTTGCTTCATTTGAGCACATTACATTTCTTTAATAACTTACTCATGTTAAATCTGTAATTTGTAATTTTCTGGAGTTTTTCTCCCCAGGACCCCATCGAAAACAGGCTCTTCGTGGCCCAGTGGACTATCCTGGTAAACAAACAAACAATAAATAAATAAATAAATAAAATGTCATAGTACCTCTGCAATCGGTTGCAGTCTTTTCACAAACATTAGCTTCATGGTACTTTAGTAGTTCACACACAAACAAACATGGAATGCCATTTACTGTGAGCATGCACAACCATCCTCATCAACTTTTCATGTGGCAAGTACATTTGAAGAGCAGGGGGAAAACAGCCTATAGGTGCTTAGCACACTGACAGTGCTGTGGTTGATGTGGCATAAGACTTGTAAGAAGTGTATATATGTCTGTGGCTTAAAAATGGTCAGGTGCACCACAAATCATTGTGTGTTTTTCTGTAATGTTATTCTTGTGCAACGGCAGAGCTATACAAGAGTTGTGAAAAGAATGTGTGATACATTGAAGTGACTCGCACATCTTAACCAGAGCAAATACTTGGTTAACACCCAGTTCACTGCCAAAGAAGCTCATTTTTAATGAGTTCCAGTTCACCTTGCTTAGTGTGTTAATCAGGGTAACTGCATTTGTTTATATATGTTAGTTTTGTTGTTGAATGATATTTAAAGGTCTTGTGGCATTTTTATGATATCCTTTTGGAGTTATAAGTTTCAGTAAAAAATACCAGTACAACCCATTTCAAAAATGAGGTAGGATAAAATAGCTTATACTCAGCTATGTCCCACACAGTGAGAAATGCTGCAGTCCAGCATTACTGTGGCAGAAATAGATCTACATTAAGAAACATCTTGCTGTAGTGAAATGGTTAGCAGTATATTAATCTCCCGGGTGTGACTAGATATGCAGGTTAAAGTTTAGTGGCCAAAAGAATATACTTGACTTTGGCAGATATACACGTCAGAGTTTAAATTGCTGTCTGTTATTGTCTCTATAACAATGGTATATATTTTTTAAATTATTTCAGTACTTATCGTGTAATCATAACATATATAATTTTTGCCAAGATCATAATGCTTCATTTTCTGAAATTAAGGGTGAGGTCATTGTTATTACACCAGTAGTATATTTTGATAGGGTAGCTTGGATAATTTTACATTCACTACCACTCCCACTCCATACACAGACGATATTGACTGTCTTTGCTTGTCTGCGATGCTGAAAAAAAAAATACAACAGAGACAGACCTAACAATCTACAAAATATAAGGAGAGGAAAAAGTGGGGTAGACAGTGATAAACTTTTTAAATGCATTAGTAAATATGTAACTGTGCAGAAAGTTAATGCTATATCCCAAGGGTTTTGTGATCAGCCACGCTGGTGACTAACATGTTATTCCCCACTTTTCCATTCATATTTTTGCATTAGCACATGGGCATGTAGTTATTAGGGGTTCTGTGTAAAACAACAGGCACGCCACAGTGTTAATACTACTATAGTCAAATGGGTGATGCACAGCTGAATTTTGTGTCATGGATAAGCTATGATAGCAGTTTTCCTTAAGATCTTTTAAGGGGAAGATTTTTAGCATTATGGGGGTACTTTTATGCATTTGTTTCATAGTCTTAACTATAGGTATTCCAGGGTAGCCAAAGCTGATGTGCAACAAAAATGAAGTCTAAGAAGAATTGTAATATAAATGCATGCTTAAGTTCTCATAGCTGAACTATCCACAGTAGTCATACACAGTCTGTGTAAGCACCTAGTTCATGGAATTGAAGAACAAGCTGAAAGAACTTCTAGAGGTAGACCAGTAAGTGAAAGCAATTCCAGATAAGGAGGTGGTTAACTTGGCAAACAGTCTTTTAATTGTCCATTACAATTTATGTTAAAATCTGTTCTTGGCTCTACAACTAGTAGATGGCTAGGGGTGCGGGTTAGATTCAGTTGATATGCCTAGCATTTTGGCTAGGGTTTACACCACACTACAGGTTACTGCTTACTCACTGAATGTGAGTCAGAAACACAGAGTTCTCTGAGAACCTGATGTTATGGAGACATCAGTTGTGCGCTGCAGGAGTGTGTACCTTGGCATGTGTCCAGGCCACATAAAAATAAGCACATGGCTGTGAGTGCTATAAGGAGCTTCAGTCACACAGAGTATTTATTTCACTTGCACTTGCTGTAAAATTCTCAGCCAGTATACTGATTTCTTTTGTTGGCATGGAATGCAGAGTCATACATTTGACTCAACTCTGCTCCAGGATGTTTGAGAACTGCATGTCCTGCCTATTATGTAAGCACAGACATCTTGTGCCGATTTACAAGAAGGCAGATCTTGGTGATCTCCTGTTCTGTGCAATGAGCTCTTTGATTTCCCTTTGTACTTAGCTATGTATGCCCTATGCGGCTAAGCACAGGGCATTCCAAATCCTGCCCCAAATCTGTAAAGTGATGCTTTTCTCTTAATTACTGACCTATGAAAAACACAATACTTAAACAAGAGCAGAATGCTGATAATAAAACTATAATATTTTAAAGAAATTCTAGTAATAAAACAGAAACAAAGCACCAGATATCAAAGTAAAACTATTATAGTTAAAAATTAGTTACAGTTAGCATTGCCTTATGAACCTTCCCATCATTTATGGGGGATACCTCTCAACCTCTAAGAGCAAGAAATCTGGACAAAGACAAAAATAATGGGCGGACAAAGGCCGAAAATCAGTGACACATTTTTAAATGCTGGTCTTATAAACATAGAAAGCTGGGTCTACTTTATTCCCACGAAAGCTGAATTGGTCAAATACAATTCGCGCGAACCATAATGAGCGAAATACGAATACGTCGAATGCATTAAACCACAAAATTCGAAATCTCGAGCTCTCATAGTTGGCCAACCCCACCGCCCGCAACATACTACCTACCTAAACACAGTAAAAAACAACACATACACACACTAACCAAAACCCTACTTTTAACCCTAAAGTAAAGCACCAAAACCCTACTTCTAACCCTACACTAAACCTACATACGCAACTATCTATGCACTATCCTTAACCCCTCCCTAACCCTAAGGTCCACAACTACCGCACACTTACCCTACAGAGCTATAACCAAACAAACTAAATATTCCACACACATACACTTAGCAAAACCCTACACTAAACCTTACATACATTACCTAGCTATGCATACCTTAACCCGCACCCTAACCCTAAGGTCCGTAACTATCGCACACTTACCTTACAGAGCTATTCCACTGACGGGCCAACTATGCAAATTCGATATTTCCACTTTCGCAGTTTAGTGTGTTTGACGTACTCACATTTCACTCGTTATGTGTCGTGCAAATTGTATTCGACCAATTCAGCTTTCGCGGGAATAAAGTAGACCCAGAAAGCTCATAGAATCATACCTGTCAACCTCTTAGAGCAAGAAGTCTGGATAAATCCATAAATAAAAGTGGGATAAAGGCCCAAAAATAGGGACAATTAAATATTGCTCTTACAAATTTAGAAAATTGATAGAATAACAGGTTTTGCATTAGAATTAATTTTTTTTGAAGATTATGATGTCTGAAACTCAAATATCTGCCATTATTTTCTAACTTCAATCTTTAATTGTGTGCCATTAATTTGCCAGAAAAACACAATTTTATGAAAAACAGACCAAAAATATGAGGCAAAAATCTGGACATTCTGTAAAAATCTGTACAGCTGAGAGGTATGCATAGAATAGCAGGTTTTGCATTATCATGCATTTTCTGAAGGATGTGAAGTCTGAACCTCAAATTTATATAATTATTTATTTATTGATTTAAATCTTCATTGGTTTTTCTGAAAACTTTAAAATTTAGGAGGAACAGACCAAAAATCTGTGTGTAGGCTGATGCTAGTTGCAAACAGCAGTTATTCTGTGAAGAGTAACTTAATTGAAATAATAAAGTATAGGACTGCTAGCAGATGAGCAACATGATAACAATTTAATCTGACTAGAAAGGACTGGACTAAGCTTTCAGATGGCATATTTATAGTTTATATTGAGGAATTCTTCAACCATTGCCAACCAAAATGTAATGGTAGCACATCAGTCTTCTTTCTTTTCCCATGTAAAGCATTTTTGGAGTACAGGAATCATTTCACTAATACTTCTATTTCTTAGAGAAGTGTGATCTCTTCTTGAGATACTTCCTTAGAGTGCACTTTTCTGCTAGTTCAAATGCAGCAAAGTCTGATATAAGTGATAGTAGATGTTCCGTAGATTCTTTGGTAGAAATCCTAAAACTGTGACTGAAGATATTGTTGCTCTCAGTACAGTTAAAAGAGCATCATAAACTTATAGAAAATCCTTCAAACTTCTACCAAGTAGAGTGTTTTTTTTTGTTTGCTTTTGTTTTTTGCAGTGTTGCTTGCCTCCTAGACCCACTCCCACATCCCTGAGTACACTAACTCCATGTTTGCACAACAACGGGGATAAGGAAAGACTTCCTAATACACAAAAGTCAACAGTCTCACATTGTGACACAGAAACATTTCAACAAAACAATAAATCAATATTATGTACTATCTGATTCTTGTTTCTATGAAAGGTAAACTTAGGTTCATAGGTTCATAGGTTGGTACTAGGCTATCAGCCCTAGGGCCTATACAAGCCTAGCCATAATAATTCCCTGGCTATTTCTTCCCACATTATTTACTTTCCTGGACCCCTGTCTAGCAGGGTGACTGACGTGATCCCTGGGGTGAATTTCCTTTCTCCCATCCAGTCGTCAAGGTTCCTCTTGAAGAGGTCCAAAGAGGCACTCTGCTTGACATGTATGGGCAATCTATTCCAGAGTCTGTGGAGTCTCTGAGTCAGGAACCTATCCCTCCAGCATGTTTTGTTTATTGTGATGACAAGGTTTAGATCCCTGGAGCATGTAGCTCTGAGGGATTGGGATTTCTTTAAGTGTAGCATGTCCAACAGCTCTGGGTTTGACATGGCCTTGTATGTTAAGCAGAGATCGCCTCTGAGTAGACGATATGCGACAGAGTATAGCTGGAGTTTTTTAAGGCGGTCAGCGTAGGGCATCTGCTTTAGGCCTGTGATTCTTTTAGTGAGGTATTTCTGAGGCCTTTCCAGTTGTTGCAGATTTCTTGAGAGGTACATACCAAATGGGGCGTTGTATTCTATAATGGGTCTAATGAGGGATGAGTACAGTGGGACAATGACCTCCTTTTTTCTGGATGAAAAGCCCTTTGTGATGAGGTGTGCCACATAGAAGGATTTCCTGACTGTTGTGGCGATGTGGTTATCGAAGGTGAGACCGCTGTCCACCTGTGTCCCTAAGTCTCTTATCACACTTTCTGTGTTTAGTGTACTGCCGCCTATATGGTAATGTTTTTTCCCAAAGGGGATAACAATACATTTCCTGGCATTGAGCTTGAGCCCATGGCTCTGGCACCAAGCATCTGTTTCTGTAAGGCCCTTTTGTAGAGTATCCACATCATTTGGGGATTCAATAATGGCTCCCAGTTTGCAGTCATCTGCAAACTTTGTTAGCCAGAGTCCCTTAGTGTTGACCTCTACTTCAGAGAAGTAGATGCCAAACAAGAGCGGCCCCAGGACTGAACCCTGAGGTACTCCACTTGTCACTTGTCTGGAGCTGGATTTGGAGTCGGCTACTTTTACAGTGTGGGTTCTATCAGTAAGCCATTTAGCAACCCATTGGGTGACATAGGGATTAATGCCCAACTTAGTAAGTTTATCTATGATTCCAGAGTGGGGGATGGTGTCAAAGGCTTGGCAAGGTCTAGATAGGCTGTGTGGACCACCTTACCCTTGTCCATGGTTATGGAGACTGATTCAAAGAAGTCAATCAGGTTCAGGAGACAAGATCGGCCCTTCACAAACCCAAACTGGTTGGGGTCCAGTGTTTGAAGGTTGCCAATGTCTTTGTTTATAAGTTCCATGATAATATGCTCCATGGCCTTGCAGATAAGGCTTGTCAGACTGATGGGACGGTAGTTTCCGGGATCCAAGGTGGATCCCCCCTTGTGGATTGGGATATCTGTAGCTCTGCGCCACTCAGTGGGCACGAAACCTGAGGTGAGGCTATGATTAAACATGACACTTAGGTTGGATGCCAGTTCATATTGTAGTTCATGTAGTACACAGCCTGGGATGTCATCTGGTCCCATGGATGCTGTATTCTTGGCTTTAGAGAGTACGTTTTGTACCTGTGTGACCGTTATTACTGGAATTTGGCAATCTTCCGGTATTGAGATGGGCCATTTAGGGGGTGAGAGGGGGGTGAAGTTGGCACTGAATCGATCTGCCAGGATATTGGCAATATCCTTCGGATCAGTATATTTAATGCCATTCTGTTTTAGCTCAGAGCAGATCTGAGCATTGCCATTTAAATTCTTGACATAGTTATAGAATGCTTTGTGGTTGTCTTTGGAATCTTTGGCAATTTTATTTTCGTAACTAGCTTTGGAGGATTTTATGAGGCATCTCAGTTTCTTACTGAGGCTAGTAAGGGAGTTTTTGCATCCTGGGATTTTCCTCTTTTCTGCAAAAGTTTCTTCCTTTTGTTGTAAAGTTTGTTTATGGCAGGGGACCACCAGATTGGCTTCCTTTTTGGATGAGAGCATTTTGGTTCTATTTGGGATGGCCCGATTCATGCATGAGTGGATGTGCTCGTACAGTGCCTTAGTGTAGGATTCAGCAGTTGAACTTTCAGTTCCGTCTGCATGGGTGTCATGAAGTTTGTCACTTCTGACTTGAGTAGCATGAAGTTGGCTTTGGAGAAGTTTTTATGGTGGTTTCTTTACTGGGGGTGGGCGGGGGATGTGGATGTTAAGGGTGATTAGCTTATGGTCAGACCTGATTAACGAGGGGGTGACCATAGGTATGGAGCATTGATTTCCCATGTTGGTAATGACCAGGTCTAGGATATTGGAGCCCTGGTGGGACTATGGATTAGTTGATCCAGGGCGTTGGAATTTATGAATTCCAAGAACCGTTGCACAAAGGTGTTGGGACATGAGTAGTTTTCCCAGTTAATGGCAGGGTAGTTAAAATCACCCAGTATTAGGGTGTTTGGTTCTATCTTAATATTTTCCAGTATGTTTAGAAAGGTGTAGTGAGAATCTTGGGGTATAGTGGGGGATCTGTAGCAAGCTACAATTTGGATTGCAGTCTTACCTAGTGTTAGTTGCACTTGGAGAATTTCAGACACATTGTGTTGGCCAACTAGCCTGGTGGTGTGAATATCCTTGGTGAATATTGACACTCCTCCACCTTTAGTGTTTAGGTCCTGGTTTGGTAGCCGAAAAGTGTGGTAAGAGTTGTAGCCTGGTATTGCAGGGGTGCTCTCTGGAGCCTTGAACCAGGTCTCAGTTACTGCACAGATATCGATGTTCTCCATTTTTAGGAGTGCCTTGAGAGAGTGCATTTTGAGGTTTAGACTTCTAGCACTGAGTAGCATTACCTCCAGATTTTGCATGCTTGTACCTGTTACGGTGGTGGTTTTGTCCTTTGAAGTTTGCCTAAAAAAGGCACTATAGGGGTGGCAAGAGCCTTAGCCAGTAACCTGAATCCCAGGCGCGACAGGTGCAGACCATCTCTGGCAAAGCATCGTGGTCTGTCAATCATGTCATCCCAGGCAGACAGATACTGGATCCCCTTTGAATGACACCATAAGCTTAGCCAATTGTTGAAGTCAGTCATTTTATCCTTATATTGTGGTATCATTCTGTGCGAAGGCAGGATGCTACTCAGGGCGAGGGTCATACCTGCCTGGGCCACATAATCCGAGAGCTCTTAATGATCTGAATGACTTCCATTTTGAGTAACACATTTCCAAAGGCCTTGTAACTGTTCTGGCATTCTGCTGTTTCTGGTAATATTATAAACTTAGGTACTTTATTGTGGTGTAATACTATATCATGACTGACTGCCTATTAGTGATGTCATTGAGCTATGCCCACACATCTGAGACTGCATAAGGTGTTTCCTCATGGTTTCCCACTAGGCCATACCTCTTACAAATATGTCATTTAGAATTTCTGGCTTGCAAGAGTTACGACAGTAGGTTTGTGATTAGTAGAAGGACAATCTGACAAGTAGTCCCATCTCTGATAGTAGTTTCTCAGTGGGCTAAACTTCTAGCAACTGTCTATGCTGCCCAAGTATTCTTTTCTTTCTTTTTTTTTCAGCCTGGTTATTATATTAGGAGCAATTTGTAAATTTACCACAGTAATTATTCTGGTATTTTAGACTGTTTTTTCCCCAAGGAGTGAACCACCAAACTGTAAGCATTACGTGTTTGGGAGAGTGATGCTTTATTGTAACTGTTATTACTGATGGTCAGTTTTGTCTCTTTTGTGTATGACTCATTCAAATTATCCAGATAAAGCTATCAGTAGTTATTGAGGTCAGCCTACACTGCTGTTTTGAAACATGATGTTTATCAGAAAAGCACATTGCTACAATCAATGTTTAATGTCAAGATGGAGTCCTCATTGGCACTTTTTCAGTCTCTCTGTGCTGCTGTTTTAGTTAACAGTACTCATTTTATTCTTTGGTGAAAGGGGTATATGTCTAACATATCCTTTCCAGGAGCTGTATTTCTCACACTGTTCCTGAACTACTTTCTACTTTCTTATTTTTCCAACTGAAGAGTGTGCAATCCAGTTCTGCTTATTTTTGCTGAAGGCTAGTATTTTGGTTGAGTAGCAGGACAGTAATAATAGGCATTTGCATGGATGTCTCTGTGCTCTGGTGCATAGTTGACTCTGTTGCACATGTCATTATCACAGCATCTTCCAAAACAGTGTGATCAGAAGGCCTTATTTCCCAAACATCAGGGATCCCAGTTTCTTTGTATGTCTTTACTTTGTATATCTTCTCCACTAATAGGGGAAGGTAATGATTATGTTTAATAAAACTGTCCCTTGACATGTTACTGCTTGTCAAAAAACCCTGAAGAGTATATACTATGTGGAGATGTGGCTAAATGGAAAATGAAATTATTAATGTTCATTTGGGATAAGTTTTAAATAAATCATCTCCAGGATGTATGATGCATCATAAACTTGGGACAAAATCAATTTGTGTATGTATGTATGTCTGTTCTTGTGTGGGGGAGGTGGTGCAGTAACTATCCACTCTTAAACAGACTTCATCTAAAGAAGATAAAATAAATCTGACAAGTATTTAATTCTGGAGCTACATGGGGGTCCATTATACTTGAGAGGGAGAGACAGAGAGAAATAACGAAAACATGTTTTAGATCCCTGCCTGATTCATAATCAGCAGGCCTTCTTTCTGATTATGTCTGGACTGAATTCCAAAATCCAGTCTTAATTTTTGTATGACACCTCTTTCCTTGAAGTACCATTGAATGGTATTACTGGCATTTCAGTCATTCCCTTGCATAGAATCTCACTGTTACTGCTTAAATGTTTTTCCTGTAAAAATACATTTTTTGAGATTTGGTTGCCTGGTCATTGTCAATGTGTAACAGTCAAAGGGTGTCACTCCAGCTTTCTCCCTGTATTTTCTGGAGTACCACATAGTTCTGTGCTTGGCCCGTTTCGTTTTAATTTAGTACATTCAACTAGTCCTATAAAACAATCAGTGTTGACAAGCTAAATATGTCAATGATTGTAAGTTTGGATTTATAATTGATAAGAATGGTCCTCATTATCTATATCTGACTTTTTTTAGGACAATTTTCTTCTTGGGCAAACAACAATGGACTGAAATTCAGCCCTGATAAGTGTAAAATAATGTATTTTGGCAATCCTGGAATAAGAACAAATTTATTTTAAGTAATACACTTTTATCTGAAACTGATTTCTATAAGGATCTAGATATATATATATATATATATATATATATATATATATATATATCATCTGATTTTTTTTTTGTTTTTTATTTCATGTAACTATTATAAAAAGTGCCTTATTAGTAATGGGATGCATGTTTATATCTTTAGCAATATAAGATGCAAAACAATGGTTCATTTCTATAATATGTACATCTGACTCATTTTAGAACATAATAGCACTTTTTACCAATATAATAGGTATGGATTAGTGGTACTATAGTCTATTCAGTGAAGAGTTACAAAACAAATACCCTCAGTCCATCACTTATCTTATTCTGATAGATGTAAAACATTACATTTATTTATACTCCATTATATGCTTAAAAAGGGAAAAGCTATAACTGCATATAAAATTTTAGGGATGAATTGCTATAACACTAAGTTATATATGTAAAAAATATATCTATGGTATGATCCCAGTTATTCTTATTGGGGTAATATATAATTATCAATCATGGGATGGGTAAGGCCAGTCTATAACCAAATGGGATAGGTTGTCTCAAGCACAAAAAGGGAAATCGGCTAAGTTTAAAATGTCCCACAAGGGCAGCTAGCCTAGTACTTACCTATGAACCTATAAATATATATCAATCTCTCTGCAAACACAAGAAGACACTAATACGATCATATCAATTTATTGTAAAACACAATTAAGATGTAATGCTATAACTCATACTATTCTTAGAATTTGGAATCATAAAACTGATACTAGGTTGTCACCTAATAGTGTTTTAAAAGCACATATGATCACTGGATGGGAGATAATGTGTTCTCAATTCATTTTAATGAGTCAATATTCTTTATGGCCTAAAGGCTTGAAGACTGAAATAAACCTATGAGATACTGAAACTATTTGTTTTTGACTAGTCCAACTCACTGTCCTTGCTCATTAAAGTTGGAAAATCTACACGTTATTAAGATGAAAGTCTGAGTGTCTAGTTCAAATTAAAAAAAAAACAGCTGGATCAGCTATATATATTTGGAAATGCAGTTGTGAAAATAACAGTTGTTAGCTTCACCTTCCACATGAAAAATATCATCCATTGCATCAGGTTAACATCATGTACTGAATGGGCAACCAGCAATAGGCTACTAGGAAGAGTACAGGTGAAGTGTTTGTTCATAGGATTAGTCAGATGCAAATAACCAGGATAATGTTTATTAATAAACCCACTCAAGTCATTAAGACATTTTGTCTGTCTTATGAGACCTTCTAAATTTGGCCCAGTAATTCATTTTTGTGTTGGCTCTGATTATCCCCTCCTTCAACTATCTCCCTTAAGGCAACTGTAATAGATAGCTTCATTTATTTATTTGTATTTGTTTCTATTGTTTGCCTAGGCAGATAAGCTCAAAAGGGACATGTGCCTATTTTCAGGGTTGATCCAGGAGTACTGAAAGTTAAATCACTTGCTCAGTGTCATACTGTTTTACAGATAGAGGCTCAGGGAATCAAACACGCTTTTCCTTTTTCATTGAAATGTGTGTGCCTTTTAGCAGTACGCATTAACCACATTGCTCAAGAGATGATAAAAGTGCAGGTAGGATTTTCCTTATAGGTTTAGTCAAGTAAGGTGCTAAATATATATTTCCTTCTTTTTTATGGCATCAGATTTCCATTGACTGATAATATAACTTTTGTTGTCCTTAATACATTTACTACCTTGCATAATGCAATATTTACTTAACAGTATTTATTATAATACCAGAGCAAATCAGGATCACAAAAACATAGAAAAGGTGAAGTTAGCTAAGCTGAATCCTGTTCCACAAGTAATATTACATATGAAAATGTCATAATATCTTGTAAACTCCACAGATAAACTACAGTGTTATTTATGACTTGTTTCCAGACTCATATTTCTCAAAAAACTTTCCCTTACCTATTCAGTATACATTGAACTTGGAGCTTATTTGAGATTAATTGTAGGAAATCAGTACTTATGCTTTGGGGCTCTAATGCTTTATGGTCTTTATTTCACTTAACATTTCTTTGTCATAGGGCTGTTTCTTCAGAATCTAAAGTGATACCTGTTCTGTTACTCTGCTAAAAAAAGAGGCAGAGCTGTTTTCTTACTTACTTAAAAGGGATCTGAAGATTCTAGCCAAAGTATTAGTCAGTTGACAGAACATAATATTATCCATTGTTTGGAAATGGATTTTTATCAGGTATTAGATGACCTTCACTACCAAACTATACTCATATGAGGGTCAGTATTAAAGTTTTGGGGATCTGTGTATGAAAGGTCTAGTAAGTTTCTGAATTCTGACATCATGTGATAATGTGTATCCTTTATTTGATATATTGCATGTTATCTACCTTGTGGCTTAAATAGGTCCAAATGAATAACTCTGTTTTAAGTCTGCTATCTTAGTTACCAAACTATTCCACTTCATTATAATGACTTTATGCAGAAGCACTTCCTGTAGTCATCACCATCTTTAAAAAAGACTGATATTTTCCATTAAAACCCCTTTCAGAAGATTAGAACTGAGTTACTTACATTGCTGTATTGCAACGGAACAAATCTTTCATAAATGGAATGCTAACATTATTGACTCTAACACCACATGTAGTACCATACCAAATATTTTCCATTAAGCCATTCTTAGTTTCATAAAGCTATGTGACTAACCTGAATCAGATGGATTAGTCTTTCACAATAGCAATGTCCTTGAAATATGAGAAACTCATACTATATAATCCTTATAAAAAAAAAATAAAAAAAAAACAGCCATAGAAATTCAAAATAAGGTCTGTTTCAGTCCATTATGCTTATTTACTTTACTAGAAAAAAAAATCAATTTTATACCAGGTCCACAAACATATATATCAGAAAGACCTTGCATGTAAACAGCAGTACATTTTCCAAAAAGGATATATCAATAACATTAACCTTAAATGTTTTGTAAAGAGTATATGCAACCATATAACTTAACAGATGCCATTTTTCACTGACTTTGCAAGACTTTGTGTCACCTACAATTTACTCCTAAAACATTGCAATAATATATTAGATTTTATATGCCTTAAGTGGTTCCACAACTGCTTAGAGAATCTTAAGATTTAAGTAAATCACTAAGCATCTACCTCCTCACACAAATATCTTCCTGCTAAAGTATCAAAAATACTCAATTATGACCAATTCTGTTATCTTCATTTGCAAACAGCATCTCAGATAAACTATCTTCATCTGACTTCCAGTGGCGGCTGGTGACTTCAAATCAAAGGGGGGCTACAGGAGACAGCTGAATGTGTGGGGTCAATGGGAATGGGTGTGACCAACTAGAAAGGGGAGGAGCTATGCTCAAAACCACAAAAACTTTAATTAAATACACTGCCCTGGGTGCCAAACCATCATTATGGGAGTCCAGTCAAGACAAAATGAAGTGTAGAAGAAAAAAAATATTTCAATCCATTGGCTGCATGACAGCTTACTTAATATCTAGATGGAAACAAAAAGGATGTGAGGTATGAAAAAATAAATTACTTTTTAAATACATTACTGGAATGCCAGTCAAAATCAAGTATAAGAAAAACAAGCAGCACTTAACTCAAATCACTTCTCCTTGCACTCCATTTCTAATTATAATTTATATTCAGCTTTATTAAAGTACCAAGTAACATGCTGAAAGTAGCAATCTCTGTGATACCCTCATTTGTAAAAATGTTTCTTATCCAAAATGGACCTGCTGCCCGACAACTATCTACTTGTTTCATGGGGAAAACATGATCAAAGTAAAAAATGAAAAGCAAACAAGAAACAAGCTCAACATATATTGCTTAAAGGATTACTGCACAGGATATAGACCATGCATTATAGATTGGCATTCTGTTTAGTTTGCAGGTAAAGTCTGTAATGAGCTTAACATAATCTAATCCTGGCCTTTATTATAAATACTGTCATATGCATTTCAATACCCAAGGCTTATACATTATCTAGTTATGTAAGTATTCTCTGCATGGCAACAACAGAAAGGCTTTCAATGTTGGCAGTACTGCTTATTAAAACTTACTTGCATCTTACAATATCAGACAAGCTTACCTGATGGTCATTAAAGCACTGCTACTTAAACACAGAGCAAAAGGCACTTTCTGAATAATAATAAGCATATATCAACAGTATAAAAATGACAGAAACCAGAACATTCTGCAAAATTAATGACAGATGAAAAGCCACTGTAGTACTTGTGTTTACCTTGGATGGGGAGGAATAGTCTGCACATTTACACTTCATAACTGCTCCTTGCCTTACTTGGACACATCCAGAGTCACTACATAGGGGAGTGGGGTGCAACAAGTTTGTCACAATTTGAAATGTCTCTGGCTGACTGCGATGGCCCTGGCACATTTGTCATACCTCTCAACCTCAGAGCAAGAAATCTGGACAAAGCCATTCATAGAAGTGGGACAAAGGCCCAAAAATAAGGACAATTTTTAAATATTGCTCTTATAAACTTAGAAAGATAATAGAATAGTAGGTCTTGTATTAGTATGAATTTTCTGAAAGGTACGAAATCTGAAACTCAAATGTCTTTCATTATTTTCTAACTTCAGTCTTTAATGATTTGCCACTAATTTGCAAAAAAAAACACAATTTTATGAAAAATGGACCAAAAATGTGATGCAAAAATATAAAATAACCACACAATACAGCTGGGAACCTGTCAAAGAAGGGACACTTTTAATATTAGTACTGCTAACTTGAGCAGCTGACAAAATAAAATAATCTACATGCATTTCTGAAATAAAAGTAATCTATAACTGATTATTATAGTTATTTCTTAATTGTAAACCCTCCATGTTTTGTTCCAAAATTGCCATTTTGCAGAGGGATTATTAGGGGAAGAGCAACATTTTGAGCCAAAATCGGGGATAGTTGAGAGGTTTGGATATGCCTAATTCTATAAAGCAATTTTATTTGCACGTACCTCTCAACCTGTTAATGCAGGAAATCTGGACAAGGCCAAATATATTGGGGGAACATGCAAACACTACTAAAAATTGCTCTTGTATAAACTTAAGACAGTTGATAGAACAACAGGTCTTGCTTTAGCATGCATTTTTCTGAAGGTTATGACGTAAAACTCAATGTCTGTCATTTAGTGACTTCATTCCTAAATGATTTGCCAGAAAACCACGCATTTTATGAGGAACAAACCAAAAATAAGAAGCAAATATCTATTCATTCTGCAAAAATATGGACAGCTGAGAGGTATAGTTCAACCAGGGCTGTCTGAGTTTGCTGCCCTTCCCCTCTCAAAATCATGGTCAATTGGAGCCTCCCCCCCTGCAACCATTCCAGTGTCCCATTTCTTGGTTATTTTGCCCCATTTACCATAAACACTATGATGTGCATACTGCTTTACTTCTGCGATGATTTGGATTTCATTTGAAAGTTTTATTTTGCATTTTTACAGCACAAACCACAATAGATATCTGCTAAACAAAGCAATGCAGTCTCACAATGAAAACAGACTTAGCATTAAAACTTCTCTGCCCTTGAAACTCATATGCATTGAAACAGCATTGAAACCCACATTCAAAGAAAATACATTTTACCAGTGTCAGATAAAGATTAACTTTGAGCTGTTTTCAAATCATAGGCCCCTTGAACATGAAACATACACATGCTCTTTGATACACCTTCCCGATTATACTAAATTGTATTCCTTGTACAATATAGTATAGTTGTTAGAGGGCATTTTAAATTTATTGTTTTGAACATTAGTAAACAATGAAACAAAATACATGCACCAATGACAAAACTACCCAATTCAGAACATTTCCATCATAAACGTCTACTCAACCTTCTACACTCCACCAGTATCACTAAATATGCACAGTCTCTGAAGTGTAAAAGTCATCTAAATAATTCCACATTAAAGAAATCTGTAACAATGAAGAGGTTGCTGCTAGCAAACAACTTTATATGTCATTGTTTATTCATCTACAAATAAAGTGCCTGTTGCCCTTGAGGAATAAATTGCCTATGTTGCATGCATTAAAAAAAATGATAAGCTAGTAATATCGCAATAGGGACTGTATGGCAAACTGATAACAGGTTTATAGTTACTACTCTAGGTATCTTTGCCACAAAGGACTGCAGCATCCACCCACTTTACAACACAGTACAGTATCAGCAATGCATCTATCTACTGTGGGAGTAGAACCCACAACCTTCTGCATCAAAAGCAAGTACATTACCTGTTGTGCTATTAACAATGCAAGCAGACTCAGAATAAGCAGCATTAAAGTTTTGTTCCCCTGCAGCTCTCAGCTCCTTGTAAAATCTACTCGACACACAGTTGTATCTCTGAACTTTGCAGCACAAGAAATCTTGAAAAAGCCGAAATTTATTGGGGGGGGGGGGGACAAAAGCCCAAAAATAAGGGACACATTTTAAACATTGCTTGTACAATGTTGGAAAGTTGCTAGAATACAATGCTGTGTTACCACCATACATTTCACTGCCACGTCTTTAACCCAGGGGACCCTGTGCAAAACAGTCAGAGAAACATACCACTATGCCAAATCAGCTGTTTTGTGAAAGAGAGGAAGACAAACTTAAATGGCTACCATTTAGTGAATTCAGTTCTCACCATAGCTGTCAACCTCTTGGCACAAAACACCTGAACAAAGCCAATAATGTGGGGAATACAGTCCCCAAACATATTCAGTGAATTCTCACCATAGCTCTCAACCTCTTAGCAAAAAACATGTGGACAAAGCCAGATAATGTGGGGGAATACAGCCCCCAGACATTCAATGAATGCAGTTCTCACCATAGATAGCTGTCAACCTTAGCACAAAATACCTGGACAAAGTCACTAATGGTGGAATACAGTCCCAAAAATAGGGACAAATTTCAAATATCCATGTTATAAACTTAGACATCTGCTAGAATAAACAGTTTTGTGTTGCCATGTACTTTCTGAAGAATATGAAGTCTGAAATTCAAATGCCTGTTATTTTTAAACATTTAACCAGGAAACTAGTCTGACTTGGAACAAAAGACAATTTTCAGCAGAGCAGGGAGAAACTCCAGACACATCTTTGTAAGATGGGAGAACATACAGATTCCACACAGTAGGCACCCCAGCCAAGAATCAAACCAGAGAACCTGTAGCTGTCAGGCAGCAATGCTACCAGTACACCACTGCACTACAGACTTTGCAAGCCAGGGAAAAATGTAGATACAAAAACCACAGATTTTATGAGGAACAGAACAAATATTAGGCAAAAATCTGCAAATTTTTTTAGAAATGGTGGTGGATAGGGAATGCAGGTCCTTGCCACCTGCATCCAGGGTACAGGGTTCAAGCCTGAGTATCTCAACCCACCACCATTTGTTCTCTCTAGCCACCAGTATATAGCAACTGGGGCATTACACACACACACACACACCACACACACACACACTCACACACACACACACACACCAGTCTTCACCTACCTGTTTCATGCACAGAACATATCCGCAGCCAGCAACCGACCAACAGAACACACACACACACACACACACACACACACACACACACACACACACACACACACACACCAGTCTTCACCTACCTGTTTCATGCACAGAACATATCCGCAGCCAGCAACCGACCAACAGAACATGTCTGAAGCCACATAATCCATCCAGCAGTGACCAACAGAATCCATCTGCATGATGCCTGTGCAGCAAAATCCCACGAGAGCTGAAAGAGAGCTCTCAGCTCACTCCTCATTGGCCCTGAGCTCTCAGCTCGCTCTTTATTGGCCCTGTCTGCAAGGGAAGCAGTCCGGAGCTCCTCTGTTCTGTGTGGTTGTTGACTGCACAGATTCCTGGTATCCTACAGCACAAGTTGCTGGGTACCTCTTTCTGTGCATCTGGACTGCTGATAAAGGCAGTCTGAGTGCCTGTGGGATTTTTTTGTTTCACAGATTTTTTTTTCCTTTGTTTTTCTAGGTGGGAGTGCTGCAGACCGGCAGTCCAATAGCACGAGCCGCCCCTGCTGACTTCCTCCCAAATACAAGTGATATAATCATTTGAATAAAATACTAAACACTAAACTTCTGTACATTATGGCCTCTCATATAATGCAGTCAACTTACATTGTTGACTGAAAACAATTCAGTTATTAATTATGAGAAAATAAATTCATCATCTTGGCACCCTTAGAAAACTAACATCCATTAAATCAAGTCCCCATTCGGTGCCCATCTTGAAAATATCATCCACAACAAATATTTAAGGGTCTGGATAACCCATACTAGCTTTCAGTGTTCATACTAGAGATACTATTTGTAAATTCCAAACATTACTAAAAGCCGGCTATTCACTACAGCACTAACCAATGTTTGGTGCAAATAAATGTCTACTGAGAAAGGATACCATAATACCTACTTTGCAATATACATTACTACTCAGAGGTAATTCATCTTAAAGAAATGTCAATAAATTTCAGACTTGTCTGCACAAAACATGCTGTTTCTTGTGTAGCTCCTCAAAACATAAAGGATACTTTGCTACCCTGTAAAAGCCAAAGATCCTTCTACCTCAGCTCAGTGGTGTAATGACTTGGGATCTAGTAGTAATTTGCACACTGGAGAGTCTTGTCAGGGGAATGAGAGAATGAGTAGCATAACATTTCTCCTTAGGGAAGGTGGTCTGATCACTGAAGTGCCTCTGTCTAGCCTGTGAGGCATCTGGTAAAGAACACCACACTGAGGACCACCACTCTGTTAATGGTATCCTCTACTGCATATTGACAGGAGCACACATGCACATGTGGAACGCATTGCAAAGCTTGACTGTAGAAGGGTCAATAGGTTGGGGCAAAGGGGACAGCCACTCCAGGTGCGCGATGTTAGGAGGCATGATCTGGAGATGGCCAATCACAAAATACTACACTACTGTCATTCAGACATTACCGGTTTAGCTGAGTTGCTTCAATAGTATGGTATTTAAACTGTAGTAAAGCAACTGTTACATTTGCACCAAGTGATTTTCTACAGTTTAAACAAAAGAACCTTTTATTTTTTTTTCTTTTTGAGTACTGAGAAATGTAGACCTAGCTTACTTGTTCCTGAGGTGAGGAGCACTAGTCAGTCAAATTAGGGCATGGACTTTTTTATTTTTTTATTTTTTTTTGCTTTTTAGCTTGAAGTTGAGGAGCACCAGGGCAGGGAACAGCACTAGGTGTTAGATGACCAGCTAGAGCTCTGCTTGGCTGTGATGCTGTATATGCCAATTCATGAAGTGTGGAATTAGACTAACTGGAAATGCCCTTGAGTCCTACCTCAAAGAATAGTGCAGCCAGGGGAGTGGGGTTATTGGTTAAATCTTTGGCTTGAGCATAATTAGGGTCCACCATTAATTGAAGGAGGCTCCAGTCTGAAAAGGGTGTAGCCAGAGTCACATACTTTAGGGACAAAGGTGTTCCATGTCATGGTAGGTTGGCTAATGTAAAGGTGGGAGATGGAGTACAAGCAGCCTCCATGATTGAATGATGGCTGCCTTTCTCTAACTCTTCTCCCATGAACCTATTCTTCCCAGGAGATAAATGTATTGAATACCCATTGAAATGATCTGATGTTTACTAGGCAGGTTAGTAAAACATTTAAATTGATTTTTTGCATTAGCAATGATCATCAGCAACTTGACTGTGTCATAATTACTGCTCCCACCCTGGACAAACTATTTACTACACAAACATCACATCAGAAAACTTAGACTGTCAACTTTACCTGAGTCCTCACTAACACTTTCATCTAGTCTCCTAACAATATCACATAGGGGTCTTCTCCATCACTAACTAAAATATTAGAACTCTCTCCTTCCCTCAGTTACTGCACAGCTGAATCCTGTGACCTTCAAAAAAACTAAAAATGCAGTAGCTTAGTCTAGCAGCTTGTCTTCCCTGCACTGATTATGTTACCAGCACAATTCCATAACACAATATATGCACTTTTTTGTGCCAGTACATTTCCAATAAGCAATAGGCTAGCATTGCTAATCATAATATCCTAAATTATTCATCCAACCTACATCAAAGCTACTCTGAATACAGACTACATGCAATGGCCATTTATAAAAACTATATTATATTTACAGTTACACTTGAAAATGTCATCTATGATGTAAACAATGACTGATGCCTTTTTATTGTATCTACAATAACTGTTATCTGTGTTATACCCTTTATGCTCCATGCCTGTCTGGCAGCTCTGTATTATAGAGACAGTTTTTGTTTATTGCAATCAACTCATAGCTAAGAATAGATTATTGTGGTCCAGTCTACCTACCCTACAATAAAGCAAAAGAAACCCCACCCCCCAAAAAAACCAAATGCATAAATAAAACATTCATCAACATTTTAAGTATAAAGTTGCTATATAGGGCACTTTTCAAACAAATTAAATTGTTAGTATATCAATTTTTACAGTTTATAAATGAAATAATATTGTGCAATGCTAGATAGTCTACATAAAGAATAAGAAATATCTTTGTTTCTGTTAATAGTGTATGGTATATGGTTTGGTATATAATATGTGCTGTCTGCCAATGTAAGTGACAGGACTGAGGCTATGAGCTGCTAATGAGCTACATCCTTTAGCCTTGGATTTACTTCCTCCAGTCTCCATTTACCTAGCATGTGACTCTGACCAAGTCACTTAACCAGTGTTCCCAAACCAGCCCTGTAAAGAGGCACTTGTACCTAATGGGTTTAACTAGTAAATACACAAAAGAAATAACTTTGTATAGTTCATGTTCACACCATAAAAATGGAAATAGTAAAATAAAAAACTGATTTTGTGTGAATAACAGTTAGTAAACGAATAAACATTACAGAGTCTACCTTACATTTATGATGCATTCTTGGGAGTTAAACAGTATTCAAGTTAACCAGCTGTTAGATACTCACCATTCTACATTAGGTATGTAGGGACTGATTAATCCGTACACTCTCATAACCCTAAAAGTGAGTCACCTACTAATCCAAACTTTATTAAGAAACCAACTTACTAACAAAATTACTAACTAATTAACTAACAAAATGGTCTACAACTAGACATCTAGCAGATTAAATATTAGCAACCTATAAACTGAAACACTTTTAACTAACAAAATTTTTGTTAGTCATTTTGTTAGTGAGTTGTTTTTTTTTAATTAATAAAGTTTAGATTAGTAGGTTAGCCTTAATAAGCTGTTCTTATATCATATTTGTCTTTATCTTTTTAGTTTCAGTTCTAAGGTAGCACAATCTCAGTTTACACTATGGTGTTAAGGGGAAGAGGGATTTGATTAAAGGAATTAGTTTAATGCTTTTATTGCTCTTAACAGAACCACCCTCTGTAACCACTCTCTTGCTCCAAATAACCTGATTATATGTAAATAATGAATGGCTTCAATTCTTTTCATTATATTCAACTGGGATCGCTTGTTTGTTTCAATAAAGGCTATTCCATTTTAATTCAACAATGGACTACCCACTATTTTATTATTTTGTAGTATGTATTTTAAAGTTTGATTTTTATTTGTGAACTAGGTATATAACGTACTTCAAGGAGTGAACTTCGCACCCTCCACACTGCAAAGTTTCTGCTTGGGTTTGTTTAGAAAGAGAAAGATAAAAAGATTAGGCTTAAATGATAAAAAGGGGAAAGGATAACCTATATATACTTTAAGTTAAAGTTAATAGTTTTATAAATGATGTTAGAAGATTACATATTACAGGCCAAAACCAGTGGGCTATGGCTGACCAAGTTTGCAGATGACTGCACATTGGGAGCTGTCATCAACTCCCCTAGTGATGTGGACATCCTCCAAGAGGGTCTCACCCAAACAAATGACTGGTGCCATCAACATGGCCTCAAGCTGAATACAAAAAAATGCATCATCATCCCCTTTGCGGAGAGAGATGTCCCCACAAATTATCACATAAATATCAATGTTCTAAGCATGCAGTCAGTCATGAGGGATTTGGGCACTCAGATTGATAGCAGCCTGACTTTTGATCACAGTGTTGCTTCCATTGTACAGAAAGCTTTCTACATGGCCCCCCTCATAAGTAAGATTATCTCATCCAGGGGAAAAGGAGGTCATAACATTCCTGTATTCTTCCCTTATAAGGCCCATTATTGAGTACGATGCCCCATTCAGCATGTACCTCATAAAGCACATGCAGCAGTTGGAGAGACCACAAAAGTTCCTCATCAGGAGAATCCAGGGCCTCAAAAATCTACCATACACAGATAGGCTAAAAGCCCTATGCCTCTACACTGTTTCATACAGACTCCTCAGAGGTGACCTCTGTCTTTCATACAAGGTGATCTCGGACCCCGCCTTGATGGAATTGCTGCATATCCGCAAGTCAAGCTCCACTCGAGTAACCCGCACAAGCATCCTCAACCTGGTCTGTGACATCAATAGGACTTGCTGGTAGGACAGATTTGTGTCCCAGAAACTCCCCCGCATCTATGGAATAGACTCCATCTCCATGTCAAGCAGAGTACATCTTTACCCCTTTTTAAGCATAATCTGGATAACTGGATGGGAAATAGAAAATACATCCCTGGGATTCTACCCATGTCCCTGCTGTCATGGTGAACATGGACATCATTTTGATAGGTCACTTTAACTGCAATGTCAGAACAAATAAAAAGAAAATTTGTAAGGGCATTATAAAATTAGGGAGCTGAATGTTTTGGAGAACTTAATATAGACAAAAGGTAGGAATTTATTTATAGCAAAAGTGGAGTAAGAACTGAAATAGATTTTATGTTTATTTTTACTTTGTTTAAGAGAAATTCAAGATGGAGTTTAATCTTCTAACTTTTCAGATCATAATGGTATACTGACTATTACTGGTGAAAAATCAGAGTATATAAGAACTGGAAAATGTATCAGGAAGTTACAATAGAATAATACAGACAAGGCAAAAATAGGGAAGAGGTAAGGGACTAATGGGAAGATCATGCATTATTGATAACACAAGGATTTAATGTTGGGAAAAGAATAGATGAAATGAAAGAAGGAAAAAATATAAGAATATTATAAGGCAAATGGGTATGATATTGGAAGAAAATAATGTAAGATACTTTGCCAAGGAAAGGGAAATTTATGAGGAGAATAAGGCAAGAATTGTGAATTTGCTGATGAGACCAAGGTATCTGATGCAAGGAATAAAAGAGGCAGCTTCTCATTTTAGGGGGAAGGTCAAAAGAAAAGAAATGTAAATGGATAGGAAAAGTAATGAAGAAAGGGTGGTATTCAGAAAACAGGGTGATATAATGATGTTAGTGGACATATTTATGAAATATTAATCTTAAGAAAATTATATTTTAGGGAGGTAAGGAGTTAATATGACAGGTTGAAAAGATCAATATAAAACATGATCAGGAATTAAAAAATATGTTATCAGTCAATGAAGTGAAATATTGTTTTAAAAGGTTAAATAAGGGGCAGCACTGGCACTGGGGCAGATAGGTTTGATTAAAAATGTTATAAAATATGGCATTAGATCAACAAGTAATATTTGTAGAAGTGTTCAGATCATCTATCTTCCTTCAAAGAGCAGAGCTTGTGGTCACTAAATCTGACGTCAATACTACAGGAGCTCTGACACAAGGCCCTACTTCTACAAGTTTACTGAGAATTTTGTCATTCCATAATAGCCTGCAATCACTACATCTGACTTCAAAACTGCAAGAGCTCTACCACCAGGCCCTACACCTGCAAGTTTACTGAGAATTTTGTCATTGCATAAAAGTCTACAGTCACTAAATCTGACCTTGATACTGCAGGAGTTGTGCCACAAGGCCCTGCTCCTACAGGTCTACTGAGAATGCCATCATTGCATAATGTAAGCACATTTATCATGAAGATCCTTGCTAAATATTAACTTTAGTCAGTCAAATACATGCCTGCTGTATGATTGAAAGTCTCTGTGAAATAATACATGCACTCTAAGGTTTTCTTACTAAGTTGGCTACTGCCCTTTTTTTGAAAAGTAGACTTTACTGTACATGCTAGTTATTTAGCCTCAGGAAATAACAGATAGCATGATTTAATCTGTACCTTGTTGTTAATTGCTTTGTGCTGGCTATAAACTGATTGCTGTAATTTATAATTTGACCTGAGGGTGAGATGCTTGCTATGCTCCCCTCCCTACCCCCAATTCCCACACACCTCATCTTACTCTAACATTATACTTCCTATATGCACATTTCACATGTGATTCTTATTCCAAACCATCCTCAAATGAACTTACTATTTCTATACATACACTTCTGTTTCTTGTTTCCTACTTACCTATCTCCATTTAATTTTAGCCCTATTCCCAACTATTTTTTCACTTCCAAACTGCTTTGCAGTATATCCATTCATAATCAAAACCCTCCCTAACAGCTGCTATCTATTCCACATTATATCATTTACTTTTTCCTAATAAACCCTCATTTTTTCTTATTTTGACTACATCATTATATTCTAGCCTTTCATACCTATCTATTCCTTACATTCAAGAGAAGATACCATGACAACTTAACTATCTTTTTTATAGGGAAATATTCCCTTCTTACCTATCCTCTAACAGATTTCAGAATCCACAATCACTGAATCTCCTACTGCCCTGAAACTTCTTGTTTCCATCTTTATTGCTACCTCCCCACTACCTGACATATATAAAATACAGATCCCTGTACTTAATTATGCTACTCTTCAGCTTATCCTGTATTCTTCTCCTCATAATGTGCCATCTTTCATCCTACCATGACTCAATAATATGTCTCACCATCTCTCCAGCTCTGTTACAACCACCTATCTACACTTTCTCTTTATACTCTTCACACATTGCATCAAACCTACTTAATAATGCCCCTCAACTTTATTCCAAACACAGACTCATTAACTGCACTTCAACTCAAACCAAAAAATAAATCAAGAGCAAGAATCTTCTCCAAAAAAACAAGTATGCATAATTCCGCAATATACTAAAGTCCTTCTATGGGAGATATACATCCTAATCCTGTTCCTTACTATCACAATGAAAGCAAAGATCATTCTTTTCCCACACTCTTCTGTAACCCAACAACAGCCAGTCCCTAACCCAGCAATCTAATTTTTGCTGCAATAAATGTTAGAAGCATAAGAAATAAAACTGCTGCACTATATTCCTAGATTACTGAGCATAAGTCTAATGTTCTCATTGTAACTGAAACTCAGCTTAAACCCATCATAAACAACTCCAAAGTTATACCTCCTGGCTATAATATAATCTGTAATGACTGTAGAAAGAGGAAAGGTGGTGGCATTGCTGTAATATTTCCCAACACCTACCACATTTCCCCTTACAGAAAACCAGTACCAAAATTCAGTTCAGCAGAGCTTATTACTGCTTTCCTCAAAATAAACAATTGTAAACAAATATATATTACTTTCCTTTACATGCCTTCTGGTGACAGTACAGCTATACTGGAAGAAATCCTACATTAGATATCCATAATATTTCCACAAGAAAAAATATTACTAGGTGATGTGAATGTCAATTCATTGGACATAAATTCTAATTTCCATACATCCAGTATGAACTTATATGGTTTAGCACAGCTAATTAATAGCCCCATACATTATAGAAAGACATCAAATTCCCTATTAGACTGAATCCTAGTATCAGACCCTAGTAAATACACTACCACAGGTACAATGTCAGACTCTCTCAGTGATTATCTCTCAGTCTATACGTCCAGACATCTCACACACCCATATTTATAAAGCAACATACAACCTTTCCAATTTTAACCCAGAAATGTTCATTACTACATTATCATCTATTAACTAGAACTTTATAAAAATCCTCCACTTAGATAGTGCTGTAAAATAATTCAGTACAACTTTTCTAAATCTCCTAAACAGCCTTGCACCTCCTAGAAGGAAGTGACTAAAAACATGCAATGTATTTTGGCTAGCCAAAAAGAGTAGTATGCTAATGCAGGGTGGAGAAAAAACATGGAAAGAATAGCAAAAATATAAAACAAGTCAATATCATGAGAACTTTAGAATGCTTCACAATCATGCTAAAAAGGAAATAAATGAAGACAAAAAAACTATACTATAATAACTTTCAGAATAATACTAAACAGAACCCTAAAAATGTTTGGACATCCATTAAAGAAATCGTACATCCCAGCCAAAAAAATCAACCCAAATCCCTCTCCCAATAACTTATCACTCAAAACTGCAGTACATTTCAACTCATATTTTATAGATAGTATAGCATGTCTAACCAAGGATTCTTCAGCATCTAATCCCATTCTTACCCAACAGCCACATATCACCACATCCACTTTTACCTTCAAACCTGTTCCCAAATCCTATATAAAACTACTCTTAAACAAACTTAAACCATGCTCTTCTTTAGCTGACGACCTTCAAAGTGAACTCCAATAGTATCACCTTTGCCTATCCTGTCTCAATCCTTATAAATAGGTCAAGTCAGAATCCCACTTTCCCTCTCTCTCTCTCTGGAAAAAATCACACATCATTCCTCTGCACAAAGGAGGAACTTCAACAGACACCAATAACTTTAGATCTATTGAAATCTTATATCCCCTCTCCAAAATAATTGAAAAATGTATTCAAAAACAATTGCTAGACTATCGCCTGCAGGAAGAAGTTCTGTCCCCTACACAGTCTAGCACTGGTCTTCTAACTTATATACATGCTCTCAATAAAGCTAGAGATAACTGCAGAGTAGTATCTTCCTTAATTCTAAACTCGTCTAAAGCCTTCAGCTCAGTTTGTCACAGCAAACTTCTACTTCAAATGTCCTGACTAGGTCTCTCTCAGCCCTCCCATCTGTGGTTCAAAAACTACCTGTCCAATAGGTATCAATCAGTAAAATGGCAGTCCACACTCCCTCCTTACCTCCCAGTCACCACCGGGATACCACAAGGCTCTAGCCTTGGTCTCCTCCTCTTTAACATTTTCACCAACACCCTCTATACATCCACACAACAGGCTACTCTAACACAATATGCAGATGATTCCACTCTCATTTGCACATCTGACAACATGGTACAACTCTAAAGAATTACCCAGGAAGCTTTATCAGCCACTGAAACATGGCTTTGTAACTCACAACTCATGTTCAACACAAAGAGACCAAAGTACCATCCCCCCCAAATCCAACTCTCATTAAAAAACTAAATTTAAAGTCCTCTCTCTTGATGATACAACCATTGAAGTCACCTCTCATTGCAAAATATTAGGGGTGATAGTGGATGATAAGATTACATTCTACCTGCATATACAAAATTGTGTAAGAAAAACTAATGAAAAACTGGGATACCAAAATCTTTCTTACTAATGCAACTAAAACTACACTTGTTAATTCTTATCTTCTCCACACACGTCTTTATGGCACTCCCATTGTTACTAACCTCCAAGCTTCACAAAAATTAACTTGAATAATGCTATAACAAAGTTGCTAAATCTGCAACAAGTACCACTTTCAGAACCCACCACTATATAGCACTAAAAAGCTTACAAAGGCTAGAACTGCTTCATCAACTAATATATACATGGTTTCTTACCACCTATAAAATTATCTAGCATCCATCTACCAGTTCAGCACAAAAAAAAAAAAAACACTCTACACAACCATGTTCCCAGTTGGTTATTGGAATCCAGTGACCAAAAACTCTTGTCTGTCTACAAACCTATCAAATCTGATGGGCATTGTCTGTACTTGTACAAGGTTTCTAAGGCCTGGAACTCCTTGCCTGCATCCATCAGGTCAAACCCTCCCTCCCATCTTTTAAAACCACACTGAAGACTTCCTAGCTAAAATCTGGCTTTGTTCTTGCTCAAAACCAGGATAAACTATATCCCTAATGTGAACAAGTGTCTTTATATTCCTTATACCTCCTTAGTCTCCTGTCTTCACTTACTTCCTTCCTTACTTCTATCAATTCCTCTTCCCTGACTTTCTCCCTAAATGTACCATAAGCTTGTTTTCCCCTTACTTCATATTGCAATTTATGTTTGTATTAGACTAACTTACCTTTAATTTCTCTACAAACTGTCTAAAATTTGTAACTTGTATTGATTTTTAATAAATGTTTTTAATCACTGATTTTTTTTTTATAATTATTTAAACTGCATTTTTTGTTTTATTTTTGAAGATTGTAAAATTATTGCTCTTAAAAATGTTTTGTAATAATTTGGAGCTTTTCTTCTTGGGCCTGCACTGAAAATGGACTTCCACCCAGTCAGACTTTCCCAGTAAACAAATGTTAATAAATAAATAAATAATAGGTGTTAAATAAATGGGAAGAGAATGGAATTGAGATATGAAGAAATATGTGAGGGATGAATTACGTTTATTTGGAAAAGGGATAGATTAGTTATAAACAAGTGGAGACTAAGATACTAATGAAAATTATTCAAGTAATATTTGAAAGGATTTTTCAGAAAATATAGAATAAAAACAATTAAAGAAGTGGTTAATATACTATAAGGGAATCAAGAAGTTAGACTGTTACGTTGTGATGTGACTAAACCATTTTGATGGTTTATTGATTGAAATTCTGCTAATAGCTAAGGACATTAATGAAGGTAATAGAGTTAGTATTAAAAGTTAAAACATATTTGGGTTATTCTGGACTGGAAATAGTAAAGACAAGTAAATATGCATTTTATTTTTCATGAAGTGAAATTAGTATGTTAAGAATTACTTTTAGGAAAAGAGCGATTATTATTAAGTAGCCTGGTGTTCTTTTAGATTAAGCTTTATGAAGAAAGTATATTTGATAATTTCTTTTGATCTTGGGTAACTAAGCTATTTTAGAAAGTGTTTCAAATGGAAACATAATTATTACATATTAATTTTAACTGAACCCATTCAAAGGGGAATTGTGTATAATGATATGTGACAGCCAATTGTTCATTTAGTGACTTTGCATTTATGCTGAGTAATGAACATGGTCAAAATTAGGAAGGATAAAATGTTGACTGACTTGTATAAACTATATGAGAAAGTGTGTAAAAAGGGGTATATAAGAAAAATATGTATAAATGAGTGGAAATTAGATCAGATACAGTAGCAAATGAAAGGGAAATGTTTTAGGAAAATAATTTGCAACAATGGTATTATATAAGCCACTGGTCAGAAATGCTAGAAAATAAAGAAGATGGCTATAAAGGGAAGGATAACAAATTTGCAGATATGTTATAAAGATAATATTTCATTTAGAAATGTAGTTTAAACAAATTGCTAGCAAAAGCAAATGTAGTTTATAAGGCAGTAAATTAAAGACTGAGTTTGAAATGAAATGTGGCAGAAACTGAAGAGCATGAACTTTTGGAATGTCCTAGAGTAAACAAACTATGGACAAAATTGAAAAAAGAAAAGATTATGAAAGAGAATTTTATAATTGTGAACATGGGTAACATTGCATGTGGGTGTTATTCAAATTGTACAAACTGACATAGTTAATGTGGTAGCTAAGTTATGTATGGGTGTTGTACATATATGGGAATGTAAGAACAATGGAAGCATTACATAATAAAGTTTGGAATGAAACTGAAGTTTACAGAAAATAAAACATGGCTGTAGCGAAAGGAATGGTGAGGTTAAAAAGAAAATGAAGAAACTATTTTGATTTTGTGTATTAGAGTTGGATGGATTAATAAATAAATTAATAAAGAAAGAATGTATGAAAATTGTAAATATGTAGATATGTAAACAATATAAATATGTAAATAAAGAATGCTTTTCAATAAGTGGCATGTGAACGTTTACATCCAGGTGAGCTATACCTGACTTAGGCAGTAACATTACTTTAACATCTCATTCAAAAGATGATACATGCAAGAGTGCAGCACTCCCAAATGCTACACTGCAGGGTCAATAATTTGAAATCTAATCCAGTCATGTAGAGTGGTAACAGAACCCACACTCGATCTTCCTGCACCAAAGGTGAGTGTACCACCTGTTGAGTCACTGACACT
>NC_056726.1:585539765-585677265 GCF_019279795.1 Protopterus annectens | reverse complement strand
TTAAGATGAGATATAAGTTATATGACAAAGATTTAATATTTAGAGAAATTTTAACCAGTTTATATTGAAACTAAAGGAAAGTTAGTATGATACAAAGAGGAAATAAATATGAAGTGAGAGAAAAGCAGGCTTATGATATATTTAAAGATAAAGTCAGGGAAGAGAAACTGATAGAAGTTAGGAATTAAGTAAAGAAGGGAGAGTAAGGAGGTGTAAGGTATGAACAGGCATTTGTTCACCTTTAGGAATACAATTTATCCTGGTGTTGAGCAAGAACAGAGACAGTTTTTGGCTAGGAAGTCTTTTAGAATGGTTTTGAAGGACGGGAGGGAGGGTTTTGACCAGATGGATGTAGATCCAGGCCTTAACATGGTACGAGGAAAGACAATGCCAAACAGATCTGATAGGTTTGTGGACATGAGTTTTCATTCATTGGATCATAATGATCAACTGGGAACATAGTTGTGCCAAAATGTTATTTTCTGCTAGATAAGTAGATGGATACTGGATAATTTTGTAGGTGGTAAGAAGCTGTGTGTATAGGTTCATAAGTTCATAGAAGATTAATAGGCTAACAGCTTAAGGGCCCTTACAAGCCTAGCCAATATAATCCAATTTTGCCCAATATATAGCCCCTAGAGGTAAGAGGATGCCATGGATTTGGGCCTGTGCATTGAGTATCTTACAAGTTGCTCCAGTCCATAAGGAAAATAGCCACCACCCCAGGTGTAAATTTGTGATTCCCCATCCATTGATCCAAACTGCATTTGAAGAGGGCCAGGGAAGCGCTCTGCTTAATGTGAATACGAAGCCTGTTCCAAAGAAACAGTAATCTCTGAGACACATATCTGTCTCTACAGCATGTTTTGTTTGAGTCACTAAGTAAGTTTAGATCCCTAGATTGGGTGACCCTTATGCTGTTTGACTTGCAGATGTGTAGCAGCTCCATCAGCCCTGGATTTATGAGTGCCTTGTAGGTCAGGCATAGGTCACCCCTTAATAGCTGGTAGAAGACAGAGTAAAGAGATAGAGATTTTATTCTGTCCACATAGTTCATGTTGTTTACACCCTGAATGAACTATGTGAGGAACTTCTGCCGTCACTCCATCTGTTGTAAGTGCCTACTTAAGTACACACCAAAATGGTGCATTGTACTTAATGATTGGTCTAATGAGGACTGAGTACAGTGGGACCATAATTTCTTTGGATCTGGTTGACATACTTTTATTTATAAGTTGTGCCACATAATAAGAGTTCCTCACCACTGTGGACACATGCCAGTCAAAGTTCAGGATACTATATATGTGAGTCAAAGTTCAGGCTACCATCTACATGTTAGTTGATGAGGTAGTTCTGACCAATTTAGGCTTTTTAAGTGCTATGCAGTGGTAGTTTCTGAAAGGGGTTTTGCTTCATATTTAGCAACTTTGTTATAGCATTGTTCAAATTTAGATTTTTGTGATGCCTGAAGGTTAGTAAGGATGGGCACATCATAAAGAAGTGTGGAGAGGAGATAAGTAGCAGCAACTTTAGTTTTAGTTGCGCTGGTGACAATATTTTTGCCTCTATAAAACATTCCTAGTTTTTGATGAGTTTTTATATGCAATTTTGTATATGAAGGTCAAGTTTAAGATTATCGTCCACTATCATCTGTAAAAATTTGTTATGAGAAGTGACTTTGATGGTTGTATTATCAAAAGAGAGAGATAACTTTAAATTTTGTTTTTCATAATACGGATTTGGGGGGGGGTATTTTTTGTTTTGTTTTGTTTTTTTAGGGTTGAGCATGAGTTGTGAGTTACAAAGACATATTTCAGTGGCTGTTAAAGCTTCCTGAGTAATTTTTTGGAAATGTGCCATGTTGTCAGATGTGCAAATGAGTGTGGAGTCATCTGCATACTGTTTTAGGGAGGCCTGTTATGTGAATGTGTTGAGGGTGTTGTTGAGAATGTTAAAGTGGATGGGACCAAGGACAAAGTCTTGTGGTACATCAGTGGTGACTGGAAGGTATGGAGAGAGGGTGGAGTGCTATTTCACTGACTGATACCTATTGTACAGGTAGCTTTAGAACCGTAGAAGGGCAGGGTGAGAGAGACCTTAAGAGGACATTTGAAGTAGTTTGGTGTGACAAACTGTGATGAAGGCTATGAACAAGTCTATAAGTAAGATGGAGATTAGTTTGCCATTACCTCTAGCTTTACTGACAGTATCTATATAGATTAGAAGTGCAGTATTAGTCCTATGGAAGGATGGAAGTCATATTGTGTGAGGGATAGAATTTCTTCCTGCAGGAGATAGTTGAGCAGAAACACATAGCATTGAAATTTGGGTAGAAGTAATCTGTTGACAGGGCCATTTCCACTTTCTGGAACATTTTGTGCATACCACGTCATCTGTTGAATTTTGTTAGTAGTAGGGACAGACAAAAGAAATAACTTACATAACTACACATTTTTCTTAGATATCTGGTACAAGGCCGAAAGCTTTCTGCCTTACATAGGTAAGTCTATAAACATGAGCTTCACAACATCAAGTCTGTAGAACAAGTTATTTTAATGTCTTATCTAGAAGGCCATTGAAAATGTATTTGTCAATACCCTGATTATAGAATAAGTTGAATCTTTATGCCTATGAGATGTGAAGCCAAAGGCCAGTGTATCTCTTCTACATAAATTTCAGATTTGTGTTCTGTCAGTGGGCAGATGCAAAATGCCAAAGGTCATATAGCTCATATTAGTACTATCTGCAAAGTATTATGTAGAAATGCTATGATCTTTACTTAAAATAAATTATTGAGAAAGCAGAAGTGATTCTCTACAGTAGCAATTAGTTTTTAACTACCATATCTAAAGAAATGAGAAGCACAAGAGTTCACATCCCTTTTTTTTTTTTTTTTTTTTTTTTTTTTTATTTCTGGTGTTGTCTACACTTTAATTATAAGATCTTACTCTAAGCTTATCAAGTCTTCTAGTGGTTCTCGTACCACTGCTGCACCCCAATTCCATCACTTTTAACAATCTGTATGTCTAAGATGGGTGGTGTGATGTAGCCCAGACATAAACAAGTGTTGTAAGCATGCCTCTTATTTCATGTCCTTTATTTCTGTTCTCCCAGAGGGTGGATAAATATCTGAAATAACTTTCTGAATGAGTAAATTAATCAGAACTGTGAGGGATATAAAAATGTAAGGAGCAGAATTAAAAAAAAATATTTTGAAAGATGTGACAGAAAAAAAATGGTTGCTATAATAACATCTGTAGCTTTCCTCCCTGGTATGGAAAACGGCATGCTGTATTGGGTCATTTTATTCTTAGCAGTGCCAAAGTCTACATTTCTGTGTTTTAGCTAAAGAATGTACAGGAGCAAAGGTACAGAAGTATCTGCAACCTGTGCCTTTCCTGCATGCATTGCTCTTTTAATGATTAGAGCTCTAATTATTCTTCCAATGTACTGTTTACTTGCTCTCCTTTTAGCTTTTCCTGTTAGGTGTCGCCACAGCTGAACAACAGTCCTCAGAACAATTGGCAGTGGAGTTTTATGGTGTCGAGTTGCCAACCTGACACCCAATCTTCCACAGAAGGCAGACATTCACACCTAGGGCCAATTTAGTGTCCAATCCACCTGCAGCATGTCTTTGGGAGGAAACTGGAGCACCCAGAGGGAACACACAACCACAGGAAGGACATGCAGACTCCACACAGAAGGCACCCCAGCCAAGAATTAAACCAGAGAACCTCTTGCTGTGAGGTGCCAATGCTAACCTCTGCACCACTGCAGTCACCCGTAACTTTAATGTCTGTTTTTTAATATTATTAGAAAGCACATAGTAGGCAGATGTTTGTGAGAAACAGTTAAAATAAAACAATGTTGTTTCATTTAAATTATATTTCTATCTAAATAAAATTATCATCATAATCAATTTCATTTAGTTAAAATCTAATAAAAACACATTTTGAAAAAATTATATTTCCATGCTACTAGTGGTATGACTTCAGAGTTAGGAATTGCTTTGTAGGTATGGGGTAAACATTAGGCTCTAATCTGTGACTTAACTCATTTTTCCTGCTGTAATGGTTGTAATTGGAGCATTACATCAATGTTTGCTGTCTTCACTCCTCCCAAAGATGTATATATTATATTCAAACTTACACACACACACACACACACACACACACACACACACACACACACACACACACACACACACACACACACACACACACACACACACTGATTATAAGTGTGTGTTGTGTGTGCATGTCTCTGTCTAAATATGATAAATATAGGATGAGTTCTGCTGAGTACTGCTCTGTAGAGTGAAGGAAATAATTTAACAATAACTGAGTGAGTGAGTGAGTGAGTGAGTGAGTGAGTGAGTGAGTGAGTGAGTGAGTGAGTGAGTGAGTGAGTGAGTGAGTGAGTGAGTGAGTGAGTGAGTGAGTGAGTGAGTCAGTGAGTCAGTGAGTGAGTGAGGCCTTTTCTTTTGGAGCATATGCTCTCTCTTGTGAACAGTTGTTAGGCTGCTCTGCCCCCGTCGCCTACAGGCACATGCAGTAAGGACAGTAAATGTACTCTTTTTGCAAGCTTTCATGTTTCAGTAATGTGAAGTGCCTCACAATAACAAACAACAGAAGGCCTGACCATGGCAACATTGCTGTTGTCACAAAATGATTTATTAGTGATAAGATGGATTTGCTTACTGATAAGATGACACATGATACTGGGCAGATAATAGCATTAGCAGAATCTGTTTATGTTTTAGCCAAACAAGTTAGACTGCCTATATTTTGGCTCATTTAAAGACTGTTCCATGGCTTTCCAATCTTTTTATAAACTGCACATGTGCTTATTTATACTTTCTCTTTGTCTGCTGCGTGAGACTTTGTTTTCCTTATAGAAATATATTTCCACTTCCCCCACACTTGGTGCATTAGTCTTGTTCTAAAATACTTTAATAAGTCACTATTATTTAAAGTCAGTGCAGCAGCAAATACATTTTTTTTTATTAATTTAATACATTTTTTTTCTGCTAGGTTCAGGCATGTCACTCAGCTACCATATCACTTATTATGAGATATGGTATAGTGCACATTTTATTTCTAAGAAATACATTGCACTACAGACAAAAGGCAATTTTGTATTTTCCTAATTATATTTTGAAGTATAAATGAATATTTATTAGTAAAAGATACAGCAAACGACACTATAAAGCTACATGACTGCATTGTGTTTTGTGCTTTGGGTTTCAAGTTTGGTTATTTGTCATACATTTTGTTTAACTGCCAAATACCTTGCTGAAGAAATATTGATAGGTGTCTGGCATTTTATTAAGTGGCACAGGAAAACTGGTTATGTGACTTGTCAGAAGTAATCATGTTTGCAAGAGGTGAATCTGTCTGGCAGTTTTTGGAGATGGTTAAGGCTGTGAGTTATAGTTCATCTTATGTTGTTGTGTCTTTTGGCTTTTCCCGGTTAGGTGTTGCCACAGTGGAACACCGGTCCGCTAATGATTGGCAGTAGATTTTTACGTGCTGAGTTGCCGGCCCTGGCGCACAACCTTCAACGAAGGTACACCCATTCACGCATGTCTCCACACAGAAGATGCTCTAGCTGAGAATCGAACAGGACAACGTCTTACTGTGTGAGGCGACAACGCTACTGCAGCACCACCACCTCATTCACCTACCGTGTGACCTTAAGCAAGTCACTTAACCAGATATTGCATCCAGATCACACTTGAAAAAGGAATGAATTCCAGATGGCCTACCTCATTGACAAATTGTTATTATTATTATTATTATTATTATTATTATTATTATTATTATTATTATTATTATTAATAAATTCTGGTCTATAGGATGAAACTCATTAGTAGCTCATAGTCTAACCACCTTTGCACTGCTGTTAGTGTTCATTGTTAGTCTACAGTCAGACCATTCCTCCATCTAATCTACATAAAAACCAAGGTGACGTGAAATTTGTTATTCATTACTTTGATAGTCTTTGGCTTCCTCTTAGCCTATTAAACAAATATTACATGGGCTACTGTAACTCAGTTAGTTAACAGGAGGGGAGGTTGACTCATGTTCTCTGCTTAGCAGATTAATCACACTTTGTTTTAATACAATTATTCTATCTGGTGTGTCAATAGACAAGTACATTCCTTTCATGCCACATGGAATGATGATAGTATTATTTGATTTTGAGAAGAAGCCCTATGTATTTCATTAACTATAATTTTATTCTCATAACAATTAATTTAGTTTTTCAATTAATTCCCCCCATTCTTATAAAGAGAATTCAAGGAGTTGCACCCCCATCTCTTCGGTACTCTAAAAGTAAATTCAGCTAGCTGCATCAGGTAACACATAAAGCCGCTGGCTCAAATCATTGCATCATTTCACTTTTACTTATGGTAGGTTCATAGGGAGCACGTTTCACTTCTTTGTATATTTTTTAGCTGAAGCATTGGACTACACCATTAAAAAGTTTGGAAGTGTTTTTTCAGATGTAGATAGTCCACACTATGATTATGTGAAATTAAGCTGTCTTCTACTATTGATGTTTAGTACTGCATCTAGTATAACTAGGGGAGTGGAGACTTTGTAATCCTTGTTAGGCTGGCAAATAGATGACAGCTATGATTTAATGCAGAAATGTGCAAAGATATATAGTTTGGTACAGGGTTAAATATAAAATACATTATAGGCTAGGGGAAGCTGAAGCTAGAGCAGACCAAAGGGAAAGGATCTGGGAGTGATGATTGTACTGAAATTATGTCAGAATAAAACATGAAAAAATGCCATCCTTGCCTGTCCACTGATAGTAAACACTGGAACAAAAAGATGGTGTGATTACCTTTTGCTGGATCTCCTGATAAAGGGCTCATGTTAATTTAAATACTTAAATGGCTATACTACAAAATAAATCACATCACTACCGTGGTCCAGTGGTATCTAAATTACATAAGCGTTTCGAGGAGAAGACTAAGGTTCTTGACTATATGGCAGTCATTCAAAAGGCAGGGGTGTGTATATAGTGGTCACTGAGAGGGTAGGGGAGTGCAGTATACAGATGTTGTTCTTCCAGTCAGAAGAACATTGACTGGATCATTCTTAGGGTATATGACTCTGGTGGACTTGCAGATATTAGAATTTTAAGCTGAAAGGGTATGCAGAAGGTGAATAGTAAGATGATGAGTAACATCCTAGACTGCTGAATGAAAAAAGGCTGATGTTGATACCCTGGAGGAATGGCTACATCAAAGATATAGTATGCATTTAACATTTCCTGAAGGCCATATGAGAGGGGGGGTGGTGCTGGAATTAGCAGAGGGCATAAGCAGCAACCAACAGACAGGCGATTCAGATACAGCAACATTTTGCTGTCTTTACATTTTTCTAAAAACTTGGCCTGGCTCTTAAATGATTTATCAGTTTAAAATGTGGAATGTAAATAAACAAAGGAGCATAGGACAGAATGAATAGGGTGCAGCTACAGATGGATTCATTGAAACTACTGAAAAGTTTCAGAGTACCACGATCCATCTTTTCTCAGCGTCTCTGTTCATGTATCGATGTGCTCACAGCATTTTATTGTAATTGGCATTAGCTTGCTTATTGTTAGGTGAATACTGAATAGATAACAGGTGCAAGGTAGCTGTTGATTTCTTTTGTTACTACCAGGTGCCATGCAGACATGTGACACAGAAGTATGACCAGTCAGAGGAAGACGGAAAAAAAAAGACAAATATGCCAGTCATTCCGGATGTAAACACAGCTGTATATAGCATAAACATTAAACAGAATTCTCTGTTTTATCTATCTTTTGATTACCTGCTTGATCTAGTTAGGTTACATTCACTAATCTGGTAATCCTACCTTTTCTGCTTTCTTGGCGAATTAGGCTATCTGACCAGTTCCATCTTTACCCACCTGCAGATTTTTGTTTTTGGTATCAAAGCTGGAAATATTTTCTATGAAATATCAGGATGTTGACTTTGTTGCTAAACTTTCTGCATTTTTTTTCTTTTTTTGTGTACTAAAATGTATTCTTTGTCAATATATGCTGCCATAAAACAACTTTTAATGACAGAATTCTGATCTGGATCACAATTTAAATATTTTTTTTCTAGAAAACAAAGTATCTTTCAGAGTATATTATAATCACAAACAGCACTCAAGTGAATAAAAACTCTAATTTTATGAGTAACAGACCAAACTTCTGAGACAAAATCAAGGACATCGCTGAAAATCAAGGACGATTAGATAACTTTCACTTTACCACTGGTGGTATAATGTGCTGTTGGCGGGTAGAAGCTTTAGAAACCAGTTTGCAGTTGAATGCATTCAACTGTACCTATTATATTAAACCATATTTTTTTAACAAAATCAACTTAAACTTCAAGGGCACTGCATTTCCAAAACATTCACAAAGCATACCTCACACCTGAATTTACTAGAAGCATTCATCATTCAGCCCAATATCATAGTCATGGGTGATTTCAACTACCCCTCCATTTACTGTGAAGCATACACAACCACTAACATATGGGCTAAACGATTTCTAGACTTTGTCAATGCAAATGCCCAGGAGCAGTTTGTCTGCACTCCTACAATGGGGTACAAATATCCTAGACCTGGTACTCGCATATATGGGGGATCATTGCCCCCTTTCCCAAGTGCAACATCCTCTCTGGTTAGATCAGATCACAAAGCAGTCTCCCTTGAAATAAATATAAAATTAGTACCCCCATCTAACCTCCAAACATTTAAGAACTTTTCTAATGCCAACTACCTCTTATTAAGTGACAGCATATCTAATTTCCAAGCTTCCACAAACCCAGAAAACACAGAAGCCTATGCAAAGGCATATACAAAAACCCTGTCAGATCATATAAACAACTGCATAGACATGGCAGTAGCGTACAGAAATAAGCCTAGGGCAAACCACAAAAACAAGCCACCCTGGTGGACCCCTTTTATAAGCAGGTTGTACAACAAACGAAGGAAACTCATGTCTAGAAGTAAGAGAGAATGTGAATAACAGAGCAAAAACTCCCTCATCACTCTAAACAAGTTAATCAGGATACTAGTCAAGTCTTCAAAAACAGCCTTCCAAGCTAAGGACAACCATAAGGCATTTTTCAGTTATGTCTGCAATCTTAAGGGGATCACCCAACATTGTAATGCTCTTAGTTGTAGCTGCCATGACCTATACCCAGCCAGAAGATATAGCAAATCTGCTGGCTGATAAATACAACTCAAATATTGTCCCTTTGCACAAAGGTGGTGCCACTACTGACCCTGGAAACTATTGCCCCATTAGCTTGACAAGTCTGACTTGTAAAGCCATTGAGTGTATTATTAGAGATCTCATAAACAAGGACATTGGCAATCTCCAAGCACTTGTCCCCACTCAGTTTGGATTCGTCAAGGGCAAATCTTGCCTGTTGAACATGGTTGACTTTTTTGAGACTGTCACCAAGACCAAGGCCTTTGACACAATCCCCCACTCTGGCATCATCGAAAGGCTAACACAACTTGGAGTAAATCCCTATTTCATCAGGTGGGTGGCCAACTGGGTCACTGACAGGACCCTCAAAGTCAAAATAGGCACCTGCAACTCCAATAGCAGACATATCACTAGTGGAGTTCCCCAAGAATCTGTCCTGGGACACCTACTGTTTGGTATCTATTTCTCAGAGGTCCAGGCAAAGACAAAAAGCCTGTGGCTGACCAAGTTTGTGGATGACTGTAAGTTGGGGTGCTGTCTTCACTCCCCAAATGATGTTAATATACTGCAAGAGTGTCTCACAGCAACTAATGACTGGTGCTAAAGTCATGGCCTAAAGCTAAATGCAAAAAAAATGTATCATCATACCATTCAGCAAAAACACGACCCCTACTGATTACAACATCAACGGCAATCCCCTGTGGTAAGAGACCGGGGCACTCAGGTTGATAACAACCTCACATTTGACCATCATGTAGCGGCAGTGGTCAGAAAAACCTTTTACTTGGTTCATCTCATAAGTAAAGGGATTGCATCCAGAAAAAAGGAGGTTATTACCTCTCTATACTTCTCCCTCATTAGACCAATAATTGAGTATAACACCCTGTTTGGGATGTACCTCTCCAAACATCTGCACCAACTGGAAAGGCCACTGAAATATCTCACAAAAATAATCCTTTCAACACATGTCCTTTGCAGTCAGGCTCATATCCATATCACTCTGCTTGGTATTGTACAGATTGCTCAGGGGTGATCTGTGTCGCACCTACAAGGCAATCTCAGACCCTGCCCTACTAGAGATGCTACACATCCATAAGTCTAAGTCTTCCTGCTTTTCCTGCTCAAAAGGTCTGAATCTAATGTGTGACATCAACAAACCCTGCTGGAGAGACAGGTTTGTCTCCCAGAGGCTGCCCCGTCTCTGGAATTGACTCCCCATACATGTCAAACAGAGCACCTCACTGACCCTCTTCAAGTGCAACCTTGATGAGTGAATGTGTAACCACAAATTTGTCCCAGGAGGTCCACCTGTGTCCCTAATTGACAGGAGCAACAGGTGCTGACTGAGGTTTCTTTTTGGGAATAAACACTTGGCTAGGCTTGTAAGGGCCCCAGGGCCATTAGCCTAGTAACCCCCTATGATTCTATGATCCTATGAACTCCCCATCACTCCTGGTTACCCCCCCAGGAATTACCCTCCACCATTCCTCTACCAGTTGTCTCAAAAGAGCAGTTGCCACTGTGCTTTGTAATGTTAAAAACATGGTTTTGATGGATCCCAACAATATCCCAGGATGCCTCTTAAATAGCTCGAAACATGACCTATCAGGAACACTAGAATCTCTATTTAACTTCAGCCTCCAGACTGGCTTTGTCCCTGGGGAGTAGAGGACAGCAGTGGTCACCCTCTACATAAAGTGGAACCGTCAACAAACCCAGGAAATTACATATCCATAAGTTTGACTTGTCTCATATGCATGGCCATGGAAAGAATATCCATGGACCTGATAAACAGTGACATAGGAAACCTTAACACACTGAACCTAGCCCAGTTTGATTTTGTCAAGGGAGGTCATGCCTGTTAATTTTGGTGGACTTCCTTGAAAAAGTCACTAGGACCATGGATGAGAGTAAAAAAGTACATACTGCCTAACTTGACCTGGCTAAGGCATTTGGCACAATTTCCCAATCTGGTTTTATAGACAAACTCACAAAATTGAGAATGAATCCCTATGTCACAGATATGGATAGCCAAATAGCTCACAGACAGGACACGCTGTTAGAATGAGGGAATCCAAATTCAGCAGAAGGCCAGCTACTAGTGGAGTACCACAGGGCTAAGTGCTAGAACCTCTCCTGTTCAGAATATATTTCTCTGAAGTCAAGGCTAATGTAAGTCTTTAGTTGACCAAGTTTGCTGATGACTGCAAGTCGGGGGCAAACATCGCCAGTGATGCAGATATCCAGAAACGTCTGACTCAGACAAATAATTGGTGCCAGAGCCATGGCCCAAAACTAAATGCAAAAATACATAATTATACCCTTTGAGTAGTCAAATGCCAGTGCAAATTACAACATTAATAGCACACCCCAAAGAGTGAACCCAGTGGTCAAAGATCTATGTACACAGATAAACAGTAACCTGAACTTTGACCACCATGTGTCCACAGTGATGAGGAAGCCCTTCTATGTAGTACAGCTTATAAGTAAGCCATGGCATCCAAATCCAAGGATGTTATAGTCCTACTATACTCAGCCCTCAACAGACCAGTAATTGAGTACAGTACACCTTTTGGCACATACCTGACTAAGCACTTGCAATAACTGGAGTGGCCTGAGAGGTTCTTTATAAAAGAAATACAGAGTGTAAACAATATTGTCTAAAATCCCTATCCCTTTGCTCTGTCTCCTACCGACTATGAAGGGGTGATCTATGCTTAATCTACAGTGCAATCTCAAATCCAGCCCAATGGAAATGCTACACATTTGCAAGGCAAACTACACAAGGATTACCTGATCCAAAGATCTAAACCTAGTCTGTGATGTAAACAAAACATGCTGGAGAAACAGATATACATCTCAGGGATTGCTCCTTCTCTGAAACAGACTTTCTATTCACGTAAAACAGAGCCCTTCCCTGACCCTCTTCAAATGTAGTTTGGATCAATGGATGGGGAATTGCAAAATTTATTGCTTGGGTGGTGGCCATGACCCTTTTGGACAGGGGCAGTCTATAAAATACTCAAAGGCATAGGCAAAAACCTAAGCCATCATCTAGCTGTTAGGGATCGATAATTGAGTAAAATATGGGTAATAATGACTAAGCTTTTAAGGGCTCTTGAGCCATTAGCCTAGTAATTTCCTATGAACCTATTAATGGCATCATTAGAATGTCACATAAGGAGTAGTATTTCTAATGAAGCTTCAGTAAGCCACATGTTATCTAGAGCACTTTGACTACAGGATCAGGCTCACGACTAACATCCAACATGCAGTAGGCCTCAGTCCACTGATAAAAGCACCAACTTAAGAAAGAACACACTTGCAGATGGAGTTCTAATATGCTAGGGAAGAAATTATTTTAGATCTGGAAGTGGATGGCCACAAGGATAAAATGACCACCAGAAGGATGATTCATCATTAAGTGAAATACATAGGCAAATTTTTGTTAGAGTATTTAAAACTGAAACACTGTACATTCATGCATAAAATCTAACATATTCAAATTTTCAATAAATAGGCAGGTGTTTGTGTGTGTACATATATGGATCTACTTCAGTAGATTGAATTTACAAAATACTGAACTTTAAATTACCAAGAAGAAAAAGCCAAAAGTTCAAAACATTGAAATCGTAAAATAAAGAATACAATAACATAAAAAAAAAACAGCTGCAGGCATCACTGAAGTCATCTGACACCCTATAAACTTCTCTGAAAACAAATATAACATCTCTACCAGATGTCTAAAAAATTATATACTAAACACTATTTAAAGCATTCTGCATAAATTGACACGAACCACACTTTCATTCAAATAAATAAAACTGTAACCATACAGAATAGTATATTCATAAAACAGCAGAAAGTATTCAAGAACTAAGCTAACACAGGACTGGAGAAAGGAGATTGTGCAAATAGGGATGACTGCAATTAGGCGTACAGACAATAGGCAAGAGGGGGCTGGAATTCATTGGAGAAAACTGGCAAAAGAATCAAGGTATTCTGACCAAATAATTAGAGAGGGAAAGGTAATAGAATGGGAAGAGGCCAACAATTGTTTTTATATTGGCAGCTAGAGATTGCCTCTCTAATCAAGGATTAATATCAGAGTATAGGCAAAGAGAAAGAAATAAGGGGATCCTGAGTGAAAGACCAGCACTGATAGAATTTTTATTAGAATCTAGAACAGAAGTTGCTGTTAAGAAAGGAATAATCAGTAGAGCAGATAAAATATTGTATAATAGCTATAAGAATCAATCAGAGGAGGTTAGAAAGGATTGGGAAGAATTACTGGATAAGCAATTCACAAAGAGACAATGGGGATATATGTATGTCTTCCAAATATGCAACAAAGTCTAGAAGATTTAAGATCTTTACTTGGAAGTGTTTACATAAGTATTTTTATACCCCAAGTAGACTCCAAAGAATTTTTCTTCAGGTATATAGCAAATGTTGGAGGTGTGATGGGGAAGAAATAAGTAATTGGGAACATATTTTCTGGGAGTATAATGAGTTGGCAGACTTTAAAGATTCCGTGTAGACTACTCTGTCAGAGATACTGGCAAATTGGCATAAGTAAGGAATTTTTTTTTTGAGCTATGATACAGAATCGGAATTGCCTAGACATAGTAAGGACCTGCCGAGTTTAATTATGTTGGCTGCCAAAAAAAGCAATTACTAGAAAATGGAAATCAAATTCTAAACCAACTGTATTAGAAGTAAGAATATAATATTAGAGATAAAACAACTGGAATTGGGATTGTAGGAAAGGGTAGGAGCAAATTGCATAGAAAAAATGGGAATTGTGGGAACAATAAATGCAGAGGAGGAACAAGGTTTAAAATAAGGCAGGATTTGAATGAGCTATGTAATGCTTGACTGACAAAGACTGAATAGATTATAAGCGATGCATAATGATTGCAATTAAAATTATGTCAATATGGTTTGCTTTCATTTATAAAAATATATGATTGCCTGTATCATATGTGATCATTTAATAAAGATGTTTCTTCTTCTTCTTCAAAAAGGATCATATTTAGCACACCATTCCAGTGCCACATACAGTATTAATAATACTGTTCACATTTACTGGAAGTATTCTAAAGTTGCTGCTTTTCCTTTTTAAGTTTAGGGGGAATATTTTTTAAATTTTATTTTCTTATTTTTACTCTTTCTCAAAATGAATATGTTTTCCTGGGTTTATGTACAAATAATCCTGAAGCCTTAGAATCAGACTTTTACTGGCTAAAACTTCAAAAAAAATATTAGTAGCAATCCCTTCTCCTGACCACTCTTTGTGCATGCTCTCTGTCTCTCTGTCCCTCCTCATTTTCCCCTCCATTTTTTTTATTTTTCTAAAGTTTCTTCTTCACCTAGTTCACCCTCTCCCCCAGCCTGTTCTTGTCATTATTTGTATATGTTTTCATCTTTTCCCCTTTCTTTTTCATTATTTACTGTTTGCTCTTGACAATTTATCCAAATTGTCCCTTTTTTACACAGCCTGCATTCAGGTACATGATGTCTTGCTTTATGCTCTTTCTGACCACACTGGTTACATTGTAACTTGTCGCTGTCATTAAATAAATGAGAAAAGTTCCCATAAAAGAAATATAATTTGGGCTGTCCATCATATCTTAATGCCTCTGTAAACACTTGGCATGTGTTTCACCATATCAGAACAGCAACCAACCTCCACCCTCCACTGTATAAGTTTCTGTCATCTATAACTTTCACAATATTATCAACAGTTTCACATAGATACTGCACACATTTTTTAACATTGTCTTCTACTAGTTCATCAGTTCTAAACTGCAAAGTAACATGTTTTAACAATTAAGTTACTACCATTCCACAGATAAATGTCCTTCTTTTTATTGCACAGTTACAGCAATTTCATCATCAGTCCAGCAAAGTCACAAAACGTTTCTGTCCCAATATGTATAAAATACCAAATTTCCTGAGCTTTAAAACCCAGAACATTTACCAGATTGTCCTATATACGAAGTTTGTCTATTACAGTCTCATTTCTTGTCCTTATTCTCATGGTTGTGTTGCTCTTCTTCTCTTTTTAAAAGCAGTTTTACTTACAGTTTGTTGCACGTGCTTTTTTGCCTGCTATCATTGATGCATAAGTTTAATTACAGTATTATCTGCTCCACAAAACCAGACACCTTCTCAGTTTGTTGCTGCTTTCATCTTTTACTTTCTGTCACTGCTTTATAAGTTTTAACCACTGCATTCTCTGCTGCTACATCATCTAGTTCCTTTTCCACATTACCATCCTTAGCACTTCCGTAAAGTTATCTGCTATCTCATCCCATGAAATAGCAGAACTGTCACTTAAATCATCCTGTTGAATTATTTTCAACAGAACATCATCTACAAACCATCCTGACACCATTTCTGTTATCTGCAACAGTTGAACAGACTCATTTCTTTTGCCATGGAGACAGCTAAACACTGCTGATTTGTAACACTCACCAGACAGAAATCTTTATTTACTTTATGAAGCTCCATACTGAACATTTTTTTCTCCAAATTCATACTTTCCAAGTCCAAACTCTCCATAACTTTTCTCTCCATCTGCTGCTACATCCCTTAGGTCTATTCCCTTGCTGATGTAGGAGTCCTCTGGCACCATCTAGAAGCTCCAGAGAGTAGGGAATGTTCCCAACACCCTGACCAAATTTCTCCTACTAAAAGAAGGCTACTAGCCTAGTGGGACTAACCCAGTTGACAAAGGATAAATACATAAAGAATCTCCACATGTAGTGAATGTTGGTTAGAAATGAACCCCCATGGAGTTGTGAGTCAAAACTCTGAACCACTGAGTGGCTGTACTGTCCAGCATCTTGGCATAACCTTTCCAAAGATGGTCAAAGAGCCATTATTAGGCATGAAACCCTGCTCTTGTTTATTCATTGCACTATGCCCATGTGCCTTAACACATTGCATGCGATTCAGTTGAGGGACTGTATAACTATTTGGGAACTGATGAAGGATCAACAATAAAACATGAACAAATGTGAATAAAAGTTAGCAAGGAATACTTTAGAAGACCTAAATTAATACTGAAAACAGCACTGACATCTGGGAACAAAATCCAAGCTAAAAAACAATTTGCTCTTCCTGTCCTAACTTACAGTTTTGGAGTGATTGACTGGGCTCAAAATGTGCTGGATAGATAGGAAAACAAGAAGGATGCTTCATGCTCACCAAATGATTTATAAAAATCAGCGTATACCAAGATTATATATTCCCCTTTCTGAAGGAGGGACTGGCCTCCTTGAAATTGATTACATTTATAGATCTGTAATTGTAGGATTCCACACATATCTGCTGACCTCACAAGACCCAAATGTAGTGAAAGTTTTGAAACATGAGGAGAATAAATCTAAGATTACTTCTCTGCTTAATCTAGAAGAAGCATATTGGTGTCAAGCAGGAACATAAATCAATCCAGAAATGGATAACAATCAGGCAGCAACTGAATGTGCCAAAAAAACTAAAGAAAGAGTATAAGGTGAAGGACCAGAGGAGAAAGCGAGAAATATGGAAATGCATAAATATAGTTGCAAGTATAGAAAACTTCTGGAAGAACCTCATGTTGATCAGAAATGAATGCAGGAATAGTTAAGGAGAGGCAAATTCAAACCAAGATATGAAAGGTTAATATACGCGGCTGAAGATAGTGGGCTACATACAAGCTGGTTTACAAAGTCCATCGAACATGTGGGAGAAACAGACAAATGTAGGTTTAGTAAAACTGAATTGGAAACAGTCACACACCTTGTTGCTGGTTGTGACATACTAATGGCAGAAAGACTGTATACTGACTGTATACTGAAAGGCATAATAATCTGGCAAGACTGTTGCACTGAGGATTGTGCAAACATTATGATACTGATGTGGCTAAAAAACACTGGGAACATAAGCCACAAAGCATCATAGAAAATGATGACGTTTATATCACATGGGATCATCCATTACCAAAAGTTCAAAAGATAGATGCTAGAAAATCAGATATAGTGGTCCATGAAAAAAGACAAAAGTAGCATTGCTCATTGAAATTGCCACACCCAGTGACTACAGTGTCTTGGGTACAGAGAGACACAAAGTCATGAAATATCAGTATCTGCAGACAGAAATGAGAGCAATGTGGAAGAAAGATACCTAGACAGTTCAAATAGTAGTAGGAGCAATGGTTCTTATAAAAAAGAATCTACAATCGTATTTAGATATGTTACCAATCCATGTAACCCCATATGAATTGCAGAAGGAGTCATTATTGGGCACATTGTGGGTGTTGCGAAGAGCACTTTTGGCTGACATCAAAGATTGAAATAATACTAATTTCATGATCTTAATCGTACTTTGACTTAGGAACGGAGTCCATTCCCATCATGGTATTAGAAACCCAAAATATTTGGAGAAATTAAAAGATTGAACTCTTTTTTAAGTATGGAAACTATTTTCATGTATAATATAAATCATCTATATGCTTATTATACAGCCTTAGGTTGTGTCTCAAAAAGGTGTTTTGAGATTAGTGCCCTACCTGGTAAACAAACCTCACATTAATAAATCGATACTTTTTAAGTCTTTTGTTGCAAGCAATAATTCATTTACACTTTGTGCATGTGTGTACATGCATGTGCATATTTGTGTGTGTGTGTGTGTGTGTGTGTGTGTGTGTGTGTGTGTGTGTGTGTGTACCTGTGCATGTGTGTTTGCAAATGTGTGTGTGTGTGTGTGTGTGTGTGTGTGTGTGTGTGTGTGTGTGTATGTGTGTGTGTGTGTGTGTGTGTGTGTGTGTGTGCATGTGTGTTTGCAAATGTGTGTGTGTGTGTGTGTGTGTGTGTGTGTGTGTGTGTGTGTGTGTGTGTGTGTACCTGTGCATGTGTGTTTGCAAATGTGTGTGTGTGTGTGTGTGTGTGTGTGTGTGTGTGTGTGTGTATGTGTGTGTGTAAGTATGTGAGTGCGTGTGCATGCTCATGAGTGTGCCCTTATTTTGCTGGGGGGGGGGGTTACAATTTTATAACCGTTAATAGTTTTTTCACATAACTAAGGAGCCAGACTTGGTTCTATAATGGAAAGTACTATGAAGGTTTGACAATTAAGGCAAGATAATTGCCCCTGTTCAGTATCTTGTTAAGACAGATTTTGTAATTCTCCAGATTTGTCAAAGCACACTATAAAATGCAAAATATTTGGGGTTTGGCTGTTAAGGTTCAATGAATCAAAGTCTGAGATACTTGCATAGTCCCTAAAAGAATAAGCTTCTTACAATTTATGTCTTTATTTGTTGTATTTTGACTGCATCATGCAAGATCACTTTCAGCAAAGGCTACAGAGAAGAGGATTACTTATTTACTTATTTGACTTTTGTTTACCGGGAAAGTCCAACTGGGTGCAAGACCCAGGGAGAAAAGCTCCACAAGCCAAGACAATTTAGACAAGTACAAAAGAAAATACAAAACAATATAAAATTTTATATAACAAACTTAACATATTAAATTAATTAATTAGTGATTAATGAACTGAACATAACATGTTAGTTGAGGGAATTTAAAAAGATAGGCTTGATATAGATATAAATTAGGGTAGAGTTGCTGCAGGGTTAGCTAAGAAGAGAACAAGGGAAGAGCAGAATGAGCCTGGCTAAGTCAGTAAGATGAAGTTAGAGAAAAGATGAGAATAGTGGAAGTACTAAACAGAAGCAGGGAAAAACAGCGGAAGGATCAGGGGTAAGGGAAGGGGAGGTAATCAGGTCTGGCGCATGGACATAAACAATTATTGTATAAGTAGCATTTGAGTATTTTTTTTTTTAAGTGGATAGTGTTAGTTGTAGACCTGATAGTAATTGGGAGAGTATTCTAGATTTTGGCTATATGATATGAGTAAAGTGAGTGTCCTGCAATATTGTTGGCTTTAGATATTTGCAGCAGTGATTTAAAGGTGGAAAGCAATACACAATTATTGGAATACAGTTGAAAAATGTTTTGTAGAGCAGGGGTCTTTTCAGGCTGTTGTAATATTCTGTGAGCCATTACAAGTTGGGTACAGTGTAAGTGATTGGCTAGTTCAAGCCAGGGGAGTTGTTTTAGGGTTAAGAAATTGTGAGACCTGTATGTAGAATCTGTGGCAAATTTTGCTATTTTATTATAGCAGGCTTCTAATTTATTCATGTCTGTTTTTTTTTAAATTGGTAAATATGGGTGAGGTATAGAGGAGTATAGAGAGCAAGTGGGACCTAGCAATAGCAGCCTTGGTGTCATTGGTTAGGAAATGTTTGCTTCTATATAGCATGCCTAGCTTTTTGTGTACCTTTTTATTGATTGTGATATATGAATGTCAAATTTTAGCACTCCTAAGAGGTTTGTTTGGGGTATGGCAGAAATCACAGTGTTTTCTGAAGAAGTGATATTGAAAGCAGGAGGGTGGTCTGTGATTCTAGTGGGTTGGAACAGCATAAGTTTAGTTTTGTTTGGGTTGAGGATGAGTTCAACTTGAGATAGCCAGGATTCTACTGCAGAAAAGGACTGTTGTGTTATGTCTTGCAATTGCTGAAGTGTAGTGGCAGCACATATGAGGGTAGAGTTATCTGCATACTGGACAAGGGAGGGTTGGTAAGTGTCAGTGTACAGATTGTTAGTGAAGATAATGAAGAGAAGAGAACCTAGTACAGAGTCTTGAGGTACTTCCAGGGTAACAGGGAGCACGGGAGAGAGGTCATTCTGCCATTTTACAGTTTGCTGACAACCAGATAGATAGGCTTTGAACCAAGTAAGTGCTGAGGGGTTAAGTTTTAGGTCAGAGTGTACAGATAATAGTATTTGATGTGAAATGCTGTCAAATGCCTTAGAAAGGTCTAAAAAGATAACTGAGACTAAGTTTGTCTTTGTTCCTATATTGATTGATGGTGTTGGTGAAGCTCATAAGGGCAGTTCTGGTGCTGTGGTTGGGGCAAAAAACATGTTGTGTGTTGGCTAGTAAATTGTTAGTTAAGAGATAGTTCAAGAGTTGTGAGTGTCTACATTTATTTATTTATTTTTATTTTACATTTGTTGACCAGGCTAGTCTAACTGGATATATGTCCATTTTCAGTAGAAGCCTGGGGAGCAAAGCTCCAAACATGAACAGTGACAAAGTTAACAATATATAAAAAGAGATGTAAAATCACAATACAGAGGCAGCATTGGTCAAAAGAAAAATTATAATAATAAAATTATAAACTATAAAAATTATACAAAAAAATTATACTAAACACAATAGTAGGTATGAGCAAAACCCAATTAAGAGAGAAAAGCCTTATATTTTATCCTCTTACTATGAAGAAAAGAGTAGTAACTAGATTTGGAGGCATAGGTTAGAGGAGTAGGGAAAGGGGTAAGAGCAGGAAGGGGAAAAAGATATCAGTCTGGGTTAGCACATGGACAAAGCCAATGAGTTTTAAGATGTTCCTTAAGATGTTTTTTTAAATAGAGAAATAGAAGCAAGGGTTGATAATTCAGAAGGAAGCTGATTCCAGTTTTTACCTGCTGTGTTCGAGAAAAGTTAGTCAACAGCTTTGTTGTTAGATTTAATCAAGGAAGCTAGGAGCTTATTATAGCAGAGCATAGTGTAGCTAGATTTTTATATGGTGTAATCAGATTAGTGAGGATAGGGGTGTTGTTGGGGTGATATAGGATCTTTTGAGTGATAAGTAATTGTTGACAGAGTATATGGTTCTGCAGTTCCAGCCGTTCAAGTTGTTTGAGGTTGAGGCAGTGGTGAGTTTTAAAAGGGGAGCATGTGATGAATCTAGCTATGCTATTATAACAGGTGGAAAGTTTGGAGAGGTTGTTTTTTAGATAGGTTAGTATATATAGCAGAGGCATACAAAAGGGTAGAAATGAGGTGGGTCTGGGCAATAGTGTTCCTGGAAGAAGGGGTAAGGAATGGTTTAATTCTATACAGGGTGCCAAGTTTTTTGTTAACAGACTTTATGGTGGAGTTGATGTGGTCATTGTAGTTGAGACGATTATCAATTGTTACACCTAGTAGGCGGGTTGTAGTATCTGGGGTTATGTTGGTAGCATTGTTAGAGGTTACAGAGAAGAATGGATTAGGTGATTTATGAGTTGGAGTAAAAAGCAGTAGTTTTGTTTTTTTTGGGATTTAGGAGGAGGCAGTGTTGCATAAACCAGTTTTCAACATTATGAAAAACAGTTTGGGTGAGGGACTGGAGAGAAGCTATATTCTTATATTCTTAGCTGTACAGATTAAGGTGGAGTCATCTGCATATTGAATGCAGGTGGCTTGAGGTATGTTCATGTGTGGATTGTTAATAAATAAGGAAAAAAGAAGGGGACCTAAGATAGAGCCTTGAGGTACTCCAATATTTATTGGAAGTAATGAAGACAGATTGTTATCCCAAAGTACTGCTTGATGTTTATTTTCCAGATAAGACCTAAACCATTGTAATGCTTGTGGATCGAGAGACTGTGCATTTAGTTTGTCTAGAAGTAAGTTATGGTTAACCATATCAAACGCTTTTGACAGGTCAATAAATAGTGCAGAGGAAAAAGAGTTATTGTTACGATTTTTATTTATAGAGTCGGTGAAGGATAATAGGGCAGTCATTGTGCTATGGAATGGTCTGAAGCCATGTTGGCAGTTTGCTAGTAGGTTATTTTGTAGAAGGTGCTTAAGTAGTTGTTTGTGAATAAATTTTTCCATTATCTAAGTTAATGGTGAGAGTAAGGCAATAGGTCGAAAGTTAGAAAGCTCAATAGAAGATCCACCTTTATGTAGAGGGATGATGTGGGATACTTTCCATATGGTAGGGATTTTGCCTTCTGAGATAGTTCTGTTAATAAGTATAGAGATGGGATAGTCTATGGCTTTTGCGGCAATTTGTAGGTATTCAGATGGGAGATGGTCAGCAGAAGGGGTGCAAGGTTTCAGTTCTTGAAGTAGCTTACAGATGAGAGATGTAGGTACAGGTTGTATTTGAAAGGTAGGAGATGAAGTCTTGGAGGTATTTAGTGGGGAAGCAGTAAAATGAGGTAAAGAATTGGCTAGTGTTTGACTGGCTACTGTGAAGTAGTTATTAAAGGCATCAGGGATCTGGTTGGAGTTATTATGTTTAAAACCTGCTGGGGCAGGAGTAGTAGAGTGACCTGGCTGAAGAAGTTTGTTTATCCCTGACCAACATTTTTGTGGAGTTTGTTGACTGGTTTGTTGGAGGTGAAGGTAGAAGTCTTATTTGTCTCTAAGAATATCCTTCTTGGTGGCATTTCTTAACTGTTTAAAGTGGAGGTGATCTGATGGACATTTGGTAGCTCTCCATTTAGCCCAGATTTTATTTCTGAGGAGCATCTTTTGCCTAGTTGTTTTGTGAGCCATGGGGCAGATTTGGTTCTTATTTTAGTAGAGCAATAAGGTGCATGGTAATCTAGGATTTGAAGAAAGTTAGTGTTAAAGTAGGTCACAGCCTCATCAAGTTCAAAATGGGTCAGTGGTGACCAGTCACATGCTTGCAGTTCATTTAGAAAGCTGTCTGGATTAAAGAATTTTTTTGAGCGGGAAGTTTTGAGATTATGAGTAGTTGGGATATGGACTTTTTGTCTAATAATGTAGGTTAGCATATGGTTGTGATATCGTTGGGAAGGGTTCCTGGAGTATAAGTTTCAGGGTGACTATTAATAAGGATCCAGTCAAGAGTAGTTTCCTTACTGCTAGGTTTGTGGATTCTAGTAGGAGTGGTCATCAATTGTGAGTATCCAAAGAGATTTATGTGGTTAGTAGGGTTAGGGGAACTGCAGGTGGACCAGTTGATGTTAAAGTCACCCAGTACAATGGTTTCCTGGGGTAGTTGGGTAGAGAGGTAACTAAGTAAGTTTTCAAGAGTATTGGTATTGTTACCTGGGGGGAGATACATGCAAATTAGATAGATAGATTTGGAGTTGTTAATTTGGAGTTTGGTAGTCAGGATTTCAGATTTGGTGTCTAATGATGGAAGCACATTAAAGGGGGAAATTTGGAGATTAGATTTATAGAGAATGGCTATACCTCCACCTTTTTTGGTTTTACAGTCACATCTAAGGATATTATAGCCAGGAGGGCTAATTTCCTGGTCTAGAGTAGATGGTTTTAGCCAAGTCTCTGTAAGACATAGAATATCAAATGAGTGCACATCAAGGAGTGCATGCAGGTGGGAAATTTTATTGTTAGTACTTATAATGGTAAGGTGAGCTATCAGGAGGGAGTTAGGTGGTTTAGTTAATTTAGAAATTATAGGCAATGTTAAATTGTCAAGGTTATTGGTATAGTCAGTATTGGGGCCAGGGTTTGGATGAATATCACCATCTAGGAGGGGGTGTTGCTGGGGATATTGTAGAAATTTAAGGATTTTGTAGAAATTATTAAAATTCTTTTTGGTAGTGAAGTAAGTAACATGGGTTGCTGTGTGATATTTTGGTAGTATATAGTTAGAGGTACAGGTTATGTTACTGTGGTTAAGGGAGTAGATGAAAGAAGACGGTAAAGTTTGTTGGAAGTGATGGTTTTGTTCAGGTAGAGAAAGATTTTCAAAGAAGGTGAGTGAGTAAGGTATGGTAAGAGAGGCTATTGTGGTAGTTAAGAGTAGTATGTTTGTGAAAATAGTTTTGTGTGTTGGGGTCATAGTAATAAGTAGATATAGGTTGAGAGTAGTTTGTGTGAGTAGGTGAAGTACAAAATAGGCGAGAGTGTTTCAAGAGATTGAGCAGGGTTTAAATTATGCAAATAAGAAATTAGTGGAGGTTGTATAGGAGGTAGATTTGGGAAGTAGTTAGTGCAGTGAATGGTTAGGAAAGGTGAGGGAGTAGTTCAAAAGAGTTAATTAGTACTAATTAGGAAAGAAAGAGATAGGGGAGTGGTCTGGTGATGAGTAGGTTTGTGATAGGATGAGAAAAAGGGGGAGTGGTTAGTGAAGTATAAGTTTAGGACCACTGGGGGTGGGTGGGGAATTGGAGGTAGGGTAGGGGAGCAGAGTGAGCCTGCAGGGTGAACAGAGTGGGGCAGACCCAAGGAAGGTGAAAGCAGTGAGAAAAGCAATCAGTAAGGTAGAAGGTAAGAACAGGAGAAGGTAAGTAAAAAGGCAGAGGTTGTGAGTGTAAAGAAGGGGGAAAGAAAATGAGAGGAAACTAGGGGGAGAAAGGTTTAAAATAGGACTAGGGGTGAGAGAGAGGAGGGCTAGTTAAAGGGTTTAAATAGACTATGGAAGAGAATAGTAAAGGAGAAAAGTGCAACAAGAGTATAAAGTTTAAAGTAAGTGGTAAGAAGAGAAATACAGTGAAATTAGAGGTGGGTAAAGACTGCCATCTAGTGGGCAAAATCTGTAAGTACACTGTGAGGAGACTGCAAAAGCTGGTTGTAAGTAAAAAAAATAAAAGTAATGGAGAAGGGAGAGGTTTAAGGGGGTTACAGAATACAGGGTGGGTGCTGCAATATCTTAGAGACAGGAACAGTGGAGTACAACAGGAGTAGGCAGGGGGTATGTCTGCTGGCAGATATGGCAGTTTAACTAGTACACCTAGCAGGTGTAATGGACTGGTATATACATATAGTAGATGAAAAATAATTTGTGACATACAATCTTAGTTAATGTGGCTTTCAATCCAAGAGTATTTTGATTACCCAGGTGAGGAAATACACAGGCAGGTTTAGGTAGGTGAATATAACTAGTCTATGGAGTCCAGTAGGGCACAGCCGGGAGTGGATAAAGTAAGTATAAGATGTTTACACAGCTGGAGAGAAATAAAAATAAAATGAGAAGAAGGTTATAATTAACACTAGGTAAAGCAAGAGAGACGTTACTTTAGCAGTACAAAATTAACAGAAACTAAAATACTTCTTCAAATACTAAACATCAGCACCAGGTGTAGAAAACATCAAATAGTAGGTCAAAAGTACAGGAGCAATCACCTAATTGCATAATAAGGCAAATAGCTGGATCACAGCAGCTGTAATTAGATATTGAAATAGGACAAAACAATATAAAGGATGAAATATAAGGTAGAAACAAAATCTTTTAACTAAGAGTGGAACCATTACAGTTAAAACATGGTAGCCAGAATTAAATGAACAGTAAAAACAATCAGCTATGTTTCAGCAGATATGGACAACTCATTTGTAGTACAGTTAAGTGAACAGTAAAGAAAACTTATTAGCTCTATTATAACATTACTTACGAGACAAGCCTGCTTAAACACTTGATATTAATGCTATTTAAAAATACCAAACACGCTGCTACTATTTAAAATCCCAGGGTATCAGTAAGGCTTCAACTGAGGCCGATGGTAATTAATTTGACTTTCTTATTATTAGAGCCAGAACTTGCGACAAAATCTGATAATGTAAGCAGCACAGGCATACCAAACACGCCTCAGCTGTTTGTAGTCACAGGGTATCTGAGAAATCAAACTCTATAACAACTAGGTAATTTAGTTATCCTTTAGTTATATTTTCATTAATTAGGGCGGAAAACATGCGAGTATACCTGATATTAAAGCCATTTTTCTAATTTTCTAATCTCATTTTTCTAATATTTTGGATAGTGGGGATAAAATGCTATAGGTCTATAATTAGGAACCTCAGTTGTGTCACCTCCCTTGTGTAAGTGGATTATGTATGACACTTTCCAGACAGAAGGAACTTAGTTTTCATCAATGGACCAGTTGATGAGAATGGAGATGAGGTAGGAGATGGCTTCAGCAGAAAGTTTCAGATACTTGGCTGGTAAGTAGTTGGTTTAAGGTTTTTTAAGTAGTTTTTGATGGTATCTGTTGGGACAGGCTGAAAAGAAAATGCATTGTTATTATATGTTGTTAGGGGGACAGTTGGAGGAGTTAGACTGATGTTTTGGGTGAGTGAGAGTATGCATTTGAAGTATTTGTTAAATTGTGTTGCAATGCTATCTAGATCGTTAGAGGTTGATTGTGTTGGAATTAAAACTTGATCACGTTGAAGGAGGTTTTTAACAGCTGACCAGAATTTTACTGGGTTATTCTGTTGCTTTCTTTGGATATTGCATTAGTAGTTTTTTTGTCTAGTTTGATTTGATTTTTTGCTTTGTTTCTGAGTTGTTGATATGATTGTCGGCTTGTTTGAGATTTGTGTGCCATAGTTCCCAGGCTTTATGACTTAGTTTAAGTAGAGATTGTGTTTCCGTAGTTAGGCATATGGCAAAGTTAGCTTTTATTCTTATTGTTCTGACTTGTGCTAATGTGTTCAGTATGTTAAGGAAAGTGGAGATAAAATAATGAATTGCAGCATCTAGAGGTAAGGCTACAAAAAATAAAACAGATGACACACATTAAAAAAACAGGATAACAAGTTTACAGGATTCTTTTACAATCATCAATAAAAATTCAGTTAATGCGCATGCAGTAAGAAAAATAGTTAGTAGTGGTTTCACATTAAACAAAACTAGCTAAATACTGGAATTAAAACAGAAATATTCACAGCAAACATTAAGAAATTGCCTGCAATATATGGCAGTGAGGAACTCAATAAAAAAAAAAATGTTTGTTGGAGATATCTCATAGATTTTGACATATATATATATATATATATATATATATATATATATATATACATATATATATATATATATATATATATATATATATATATATATATATATATATATATATATATATATTACACACACAATATATATATATATTCCAAAACTCCTCAGGAAAGCTATATGGGTAATATTAGAACATAATAAATCCATGATATAATGTAAAAGTGGTATCAGAAGATTAAATGTTGATATAAAGGTTTTGTTAAGAAAAGGAGATATTATGGCTGTAAAGGAGAAATATGCATCACATGTGGTTATAAAAGACATTGTGCATAAGGTGTCTGTTGAGAAGTTTGAAAACAGGAAGAATATAGCTTCAAGGTAGTTAAGATGGAGGCATGAGATAGAGGTTAATGTGCACGAATTGTACAAGCATAGACTGTGTACAGATAGCACAGATGGGGAAAACAGTAAAGAGAGAAACTGGGTGGATACGTGATTAACTTGGAGTACTGATGCAGTGAAACATTTATAAGAATTGTTCTCCTTTTAATGCCAAACATCTTTTCCGTTATTTACATTAAAGATCTTTACATAGTAGCATATTGAAATCTTGGTTAGCTATACATATTTGGTTGAAAATGAACAGAGATTTAAATTTGTGGGATTTTTTTGTGTCAGTAAGTAAATTTTACAATTGTTAACTCAAAGTTTGATTATTTTCATAGTTACATTTCTAAATAATCTGAAACTGTTACACATCTCCTCTTGCCTGGTCTTATAGTGTAACTAGCTTCAACTTATGTTTCCCTACCTGAATATGTGGCCTAAAGATCCTAGTAATAAAAATAAACTCTTTTAAGTCTCTCTTTAAAACATCTAGCACTACAGATTTAAGAATTCAGAGATGAAATGTACATAAGGTCTTGACTCATAGATATGAGTTTCAGTAGCCTGGTGAGAGGATAATAAATCATCCAAGAGAAAGCAGACATCCTGGTGCGCAAGGAATGTAACCTCAGCTAAAGGTACATAGACCCATCTGTTAGGTTCACTGCTTTGTGTCTGTCACCTACAGTAATGCTTCAAACATGGGGAAATTAAAGAATGTGTTAAACAGAACAGTAAGGTAGTAAGTAACTTAAAACTGTCTGTACTGAGTAAAAAGATATGGATGTATAAAAAAATTATGGAAGAAAGTCTGAATGCAGTTGCTTTGTATTATTTATTATGTAAATATATAGAAATTACAAGAACAGATTAATATTTTCAGGTATGCCTCGGGAACTTTTCTTGCAAGAAACACAAACTGTTTTCTGTAAGTCATTTCATAGGCTGTAAACATAAAAACAGCAGCAACTAGATGCATATAACTAGTAAACATATTTTTAACATTCATGTAAATCTTGAATTCCCTGGCAGGTTGTATACACTTAAATGTAGCATGATTCGTACTGACGAACAGCTGTTTGTTTCGGATCATACATATTAACCATCCCAAAAGGAAAATATAAATCTAGATACTTTCAGTTCACATTACCGTAAGCCTTTACAGCCCCTCTAGAGTAGTTTACTTGGATAGCCTTATGTATTATGTTATTCTAACAATGCTTACTTAACATTTGGTATACCTTCTATATCTTTATATGTGAGGTTGCTTTGATAAATGCAGAAAGCCCAAGATACAATCTCAGTAGCTATAGGTAGATTGAAAGAGTGGTGCTTGTGACATTAAACATCACAGCAGCCTTTGTAGGGGGTAGTGTATACAGTACTTCCAGCATTCACTCATGCTATAAGGCTCAGAGGATTAAGGAAACCTAGAATTTTAACTACCCAAACTCCACCTACCATTTCCAAGTTAGTGAGTAACTGATCATGGATAATAGTCCATCCATGATTTTTATCACTAGATGTGCTTGCTGGCAAAAAAAAAAAAAAACCTGCACTGCATGTAACTGACCATAACATCTAGCAGCATTTTTCTTGGTAGAGTATCCCCTCTAAAGGGAAAATACCAATTTGGCCAGAGGCTATTGCTTCATAAGCAGTGACACTGATGAAATATGCTAGAGGTCTTGGGTTCAAATCCCAAATAAGAGCTAATGTTATCCATTAACTTCTAGATTCTAACAATGCCTCATATACCTCTCAATTATCCCGATTTTCTCAGAATGTCCAGATTTTTTGCATCATATTTTTGGTTTGTTGCTCATAAAGTTTGTGTTTTTCTAGCAAATTACTGAAGACTTCAGTAAATAATGACATACATTGAGTTTCAAACTTCATATCCTTCAGAAAGTGCATGTTCAACTTCTATTATTCTAGCAACTTTGTAAGTTTACAGGAGCAATATTTAAAATTTGTTCTTATTTTTTGGGCCTTTGTGCCCCCATTAATTTTGGCTTTATACAAATTCCATGTGCTAAGAGGTTGAGAGGTATGATACCTAAGTAGAAGGCATTGTGTGTGTGTGTGTGTGTGTGTGTGTGTGTGTGTGTGTGTGTGTGTGTGTGTGTGTGTGTGTGTGTGTGTGTGTGTGTTTACTTATAATTTGACCAGTAACAGACTCAGTATATTTTTTCAGTGCCTTTAATGTTCAAGTTTATTAAACTACCTACAAATTGAGCATTATACAGAACACTGCAACACAAATAATATAATGGTTGAAATGTAAAAAAATAAAGAGGTAAAAATGATAAATTATATAAGATAAAGTGCTACGAGATAGTTGTACTATCTCTGTTGCAGGAAAGGTAGCTTATTCAGTATCAAGACCCACACTATTTATCATATGCCAAGTCAAAAAGATATGTTTTTATGGTCTGCTCAAAGCCCCTAAGTGTATGGAACAATCCAACTCAAGCTAGCAATTGATTCCAGTGGCATGACTCTTGAAATGCAAAAGAATAAATGCTAGAGTACTCCAGTCTTGTCCCCAAAACAAACAGGAGTCCCAAGCTAACCTGGTCAGCCACTTAAAAGCCACTGAAACTTGGCTTCATGAACGATAACTCATGCTCAACTCAAAAAAGACCAGACTACTACTTTTTTCCCCAAATCCCTCTCTCGCGAAAAAACTAAATTTAAAGTCCTCTGTCTTGATAATGCAACCACTGAAGTCACTTCTTATCGCAAATTATTAGGGGGTGATAGTAGATGATAATCTAACATTCAACACGCATATACAGCATTGCAAAAGAAAAACACTTCAAAAACTAGGGATGCTTTACAGAACCAAAAACTTTCTCACCAACGCAATTAAAACTACATTTGCGACTACTTATCTCCTCCCCAGACTTCTTTAAGCTTCACAAAAATTAAAACTTTAACAATGCTATAACAAAGTTGTTAAATTTGCAGCAAACACCCATTTCAGAAACCACCACTATATAGCACTAAAAAGCCTAAACTGGTTAGAGCTACCTCATCAACTAATATATATATATATATATATATATATACACACACACACACACACACACACACACACACACACACACACACACACACACACACACACACACAGATTTTTCCCACCAATAAAATTATCCAGCATCCATCTGCCTGTCCAGCAGTAAAAACCATTCTTCACAACTATGTTTCCAGCCGGTCATTGAGATCCAGTGACCAAATACTCCTGTATACAAACTTATTAAATCTGCTGGGCATTTTCTTTACTAGTATAAGGTTGCTAAGGCCTGAAACTCCTTACTTGTACCCATCAGGTCAATACCCTCCCTTCCATCTTTCAAAACCAGTCTGAAAGTTCTGTCTACAATCTGGTTCTGTTCTTGCTCAAAACAAGGATAAACTCTATCCCTAAATGTGAACAAGTACCTTACTCTCCCTTCTTTACATTCTTCCTTGCTTTTACCAAATTATCTTTCCTGACTTATCTACATATACCATGTCTGTTTTTCCCTCACTTCATATTGCAATTCCTATTTATATTAGACGAACTTACCTTTAATTTCTATACAAACTGTCTAAAATTTCTCTAAATATTAATTGATTGTTGCATAACTTGAATCAATTCTTAACCAATGTTTTTATATTATGTGTAATTTGTTATAATTATTTGAACTGCCGATGTTTTTGTTTTATTTTTGAAGATTGTAAAGTTATTGTTCTTAAAATGTTTTGTAATAATTTGAAGCTTTTTCCTCAGGCCTCTTCTGAAAATGGACTTCTGCCTAGTCGAGCTTTCCCGATAATTAAATGTCAATAAATAAATAATAAAGGGTACAGGACAGTAGATGACAGTCCAGCAATTCCCTGATCTAAGGAGTACCCAGATCATATAGGTTTAACTAGACTAGAATTTGTGATTTGAAGATGAAAAATGCTATTTTTTAAATAGATCCCCATGGCATTACCTATAGACTCCCCTAATTGTGCCTTGTCAGCTCATTCCTTTCCTCAGGGGACAAAAAGCAGGCATCACTGAACTGGGTGATGACTCTTAGGGTCATCTTTTCCCATTCAGAGGCCTGACTGAACCATTCATTCTGCAAGAGGCAGGAATGAGACATAAAGGAGCGGGCCAGTACACTGCTCCTGCAGAAGTCCCTACCCATCCCACTCAACCCCCCCCCCATAGGTGGTCATCAGTTGACTCATAATGGCTTCCTAGGTGGGGAATGATGTGCTTGTTCCCATCAACATCATCCTTGACTGAGCAGCACATTCACTGTTTAACTTGTTCTGGCCTGTTTCATATAGAAACACTTAATCTCCAGTTGGTGTTGCCAGTATGGCAGACCATGCTTTGCATGGATGAGTGAGATGGTATTGTCCACTTGAGGCAATCCTCTTCTGCCTCAACCTTCCAACAAAGATGACACAAAGTTTAACTGATAAGCATTACAGTCTATAAAAAAGGCAATCTCCTGGGAGGTGTGACTGCAACACCTCCCTCATAGTGTATCTTGACACATGCAGCTCACGCATTACTTTCTATGCTGTAAAAACAACTAGAAAGCTAAAAGAATGAATTAGGAAGCATGTTTATGATATTAAATGTAGGAAAACAATGAATGCACTGTATAGGCACACAACTGATTGTCCTAATGTTAAAAACTTTACATTTTTTATTAGTGACAGGGCAATAGCTGCAAGCTATAATGGTGATGTGGACAATTGAATTGACTGTAAAGAACTATACTGGCAGCTAAGACTCAATGTGTCATCAGCACCACGTATTAATGACAGTATTTCCCTTGCTTGTATTTTAAAGAAAAGAGCTGCAGTGATATAACATGGCAACACTATTTACTTACAGTTTATTTCACTTAGCCTTTAAGTACATCTTTACACACATATTTTACAAACATGATTTTATAAACATATTTTTATATAATTTTTTCATTCATTGACTACCAGAATTATTTATTTATTCAACTGTTTGTATATGCATTGCCTCTCATTCTTTTGCCTGTCAAAGGCTTTAAAACATCGTAATTCAGCTAGATTTACATCTTTTTATCCATCATATCTACATTTTTTACATACTTTTTTCAGCATATTGTAATTTTAGCATTATATATATTGTTTACTGTATTTTTATACTGCATTTCCATATAACACTATTATTGTATTTTAACCTCATCACAGTTGTGTGAATTGTATGTTTCTGTGCTTTATGAATGTAACATACTACAACTCCCATAATTCTTGTTTGTGATATCGCATGCTCTGTGGTATTCACTCAATTTGATTGGCTGTTATTTTATACTTCACTTCATCATCAATGGTAGTCAAAAAACTGCTCTGATGAAATCTATGTGAAGTCAATTTTAGACAAAAGTGCTTAGTTTTTTATTGTATTTATTTCAATAAACAGTTGGTTGCAGTGCTGGTTGGACTCTTTGTTTTTGTTTGTTTATTTTGGTTACTAGTTTTGGTACCTTTTATTTGTTTGGTTACCCATTTCTGGGATTGTAACTTTATCAGAGAGGAGGCCGTTGTCTGTCCTTATGATCCTTAGCAGTAATGTGTCTAGGGCTTATGTTCCTGGCAGGAACACCCTTATCAAATTGGTTGAGGAGGATGGAACAGAATAATAGTAATCTACAATTCCCACCATGATGCTTCAGTTAAAGAATCTGAAAACCTCATCCAAAAGAGGACTCCTGGGATGCACCATGGGGTCAGGTGGTGTTTGCTGGCCAGGTAACCCATGTATCCCAGCTGGTCTCAGGATAAAAAGATGCTTGGAGTCACACTGCTGGCTCAGCACCTACCAGGCAAAGTGTGAGTGTCAGGTGCAATGACAATCAGATGCCAAACAAAATCAAAACAGATTAAAATGGGCTTAGCCATGGCAACTTAAAAGCTGAGGCATGTAATGTCACATATCTGTTGAGGAAAGAGCCAGAGGTTGTGTGCTAGGTTGAAAAGTGTCAACTACATTTAACTGGTTTGCATTGATTCTCTGACCATAGTTTTTCCAGTAGTGATAGTAGCTCTCCAACTCTAAAGATGACTCACAGTAGAAGCCCTAGATTGGTATGGTATACTTGCAAGCCCTTAGCTGGGTGCAGTTCAGTTGGAGTTTGAAACAATACGTGAGAGGATTGGCTGTATATATATATATATATATATATATATATATATATATATATATATATATATGTATTACAGAAAGGACAACTCTGTCTATTGTTTATGCACATGCAGCAAACAGCTGATCTGCACACAGTATTCAGTCTTCTGGAACAGAGTGGACACAGTGCTCAGTAGGGTACCACCTACAGATTTTGCAGATAGAGTTCATGGATGGGGTATGTATTACTGGGAGAAGTGACCTATCTGGTCTAAATCCATGTGGTGAACTGTTTTGGGACTTCTATGCTATCCATGTATTGCCCATAAAAAACAGCATGTAAGAACACACTTGTAAGTGTAGTTGTTCCAGAACACATTGGGCCAACTTTGTAGTCGTCACCAGACCTGGAAAATGATTTTTTGAACAACTTCATAAAGGGTTTGCCAAACTCTCCAATGACTCAGGAGTATGAAGTGGGAAAATGTCTTGACTATTCTTAGCACAAGTGGAGAAACTGTGGTCTCCACTGCGACCATTGCAAAGAAGGGCAAGGAACACAATGAGGAAGTCCGGAATCTACTGGGTATTCCTTCCTCAGAGAAGATAGAGACAGAAGAAGACAGCAAAACATTTTATATACCTTTATTAAATGTGACGCTTTATCCACGTTTTTCTGTGGTCTGTGATGTTCTCCACACTCCATTTACTGTAATTTATTTGTGTTTTCTTGTTGTATAATTTAAATTTATGGTTTCATCCTTCAATGCAGCAGGGCCAGGTCCCCAGTTCATAGGTTGGTTCATTCTAAAGCTCTGATATTATAACAATGAACACCTTATCTTTAGAGTAGATTTTCAAAACTATGTTCCACTAAGGGGCCCTCAAACCCCATAAAAGGTCTTGAGCCTCTTCTAGATATCAAATAAGCACTTTGGGACTCCCCTTAAAGAGTACACATTTGCAGCACTATAACACACACACACACACACACACACACACACACACACACACACGCGCGCCAGTGCGCGCACACACATATGCATACATTTCAGATAACCAGATTTCATAACAGCATTCATTTAGTAGTAATGTGCAGTTAAATGCACACAGTCTTTCATTGCATTTATCATACCCCTATGCAAAATAACAACACATAATTAATGTTTTAAGTTCATACAATTTTTAGACTTGCTTGATCCTCCACTGAAACAGGTGTTTTGCCATTTCAGAAACTACACCCTTGAGGCATAATTTATCACTTGCACTTCCAGGAACTTAGTGCTTGAGGATGTAAAATTCCTTGGTGAGTAATACATCCTTCCATTCTTCCATGTACAATCCCCTTTTCCTATTTTTTGCATAAGGGGTTCAACAGTGGCAATCCTCTAGAGCAATGGTTGACACCACCGGGTGGCTGGCCTTACCACAGTTGTTCTTCCATTCTGTACCTACTCACACAAACATACTCACATTTATGGCCAATTTAGTCTGTCCAATCCACCTATTGCATGTCTTTGGAATGTGGGAGGAAACCAGAGCACCCAGGGGGAAACCCACATGAATACAGGGAGAACATGCAATGTCTGCATGAAATGCACCCCAGATGAAAATCAAATCAGGGAACCTCTTGCTATGAGGTGACAGTTTTAGCCACTGTGCCACTGTCCCAATGGGGCTATATTAGAACAGTGACTTTTTAAAACATCGAATGTTCTAATATCAACCCCTATTCAGCGAACACTGACAATATCGAACATGCAGAACAGCAAATTTTTTTCCCAGGGAAAACATTTGCTGTTCTGACACACATACACACAACACAAACACACCAAACAAACAACAATCCACACACATACACCTAAACTCTTACATCTAACCCTACACTAAACTGCACATACGCCACTAGCTATCCACTTACCTTAACCTAAACCCTAACCCTAAGGTCTGCCACTATTGCACACTCACCTCACCCGCGCCCTAACCCTAACTCACCTACCCCGCCCTAACCCTCACGTCCACACAGTCGCACACTTACCTGATCCTGACCTGTAACTTTCCACCACAGTGCTGAACATAGCAAAGCCACAGGAACAGCCAACCAAATTTCTTCCCTAGGAAGAAATTCGGTGTTCCACAGCTTCGCTATTTTCAGTGTTCTCTGAATAGTGGTCGATATTAGAACATTCAAAGTTGTGAAACTTTGATGTTCTAATATAGACCCTGTCCCACCTCCTGGTGCGTGACAAGGGATGATAATACCAGCAAGCTGGTTAAAGTTATTCCTGCACAGCAACCTGTGATCAGTGTTTGGCTATAGGTAGGTAAGTCAAACATCTGCAAGTATACATGGACTGCAGTAGGCAGTCAGCAGCACTGGTTAGGAGATGTAAGCTACTTAAAGTTTGAGGCCTATTATCTTTTCTCACAAAAATAAGTACAATTTCCTGAAATGGTGAAGAAGGTAGATCTGATGACTCTGACCTGGTAGGGAAACCTCACTCTGTTTTTTGTTTTCTTTATTAGATAGGTCATGAGAATAGTGAAACCTTAACTTGGTCAAATTAAAATGCTAAGCATTTTGTGGAATAATCTGAAATTACCAACAATGGCAAAGGTCTCAGTCATTAAAATGAATGTACTCCCCAGAATGTCATATATTTTTCGAGCTTCTCAAGTCTCAATTTCCAAGAAATTCTTTAAACAAATTTATACAGAATTAGCTAAATTTGTATGGGAGCCTAGAAAAACTAGAATATCTTATGATAAATTGATGACTCCGAAAAATAAGGGAGGCCTAGATTTACCTAATTTTGAATTATATTATTTAATAATAAATTCTAATAGAATTCTAAGAGTGGCTAACTTTGAGATACCCAGTAGTAAATGGTCACCTAAGTGGTTGGTTTTGAATTACAAACATGCTGTTAGTTTGGATATTAACCCTAAGGCATTACCCTTTTTAAATAAAGATACCTTCAAATTATATGCTTTAATGGAGCATATTAGATTATACATAATATTGTTACAAATTTTTTTTCAGTCTTTAGATCTCTTGCAATATATGATGACTTTCCAACCCTTTCATAAGAATCCAAATTTGAAAATCAATAATCAATTGATAGATCTTAAAAAAATTCCACTTATAGTCAATTTAACTGTACTTGATTTATATCCTTATCTTGGTATTTCAATACATGATACGTTAAAGGAGATGAGCCTTCCTAAATCTTATTTAATTATAATGAGACAGTTAAAGGATCTTTCCATAAGCTATTTTAGTGATTTCAGAATTAAGGAGGAAGATTTAACTAACTGTTCAAATTCATGGCAAAGTCTTATACAGGACTCTAAATTCATAACGTCCACATATAATCTGGTAAAAGACTTGAAATATCAAAACCAAATACTCTTGTCAAAATACTGGAAGGATAAAATACCATTGATTGATGATAATAAAATATTAAAAGCAATTAACCTAACCTTAAAATCAGTATCTCTTCAAAAGTTATTATTTACTCAGCTGATGATATTTAATAATGCCTATTACACTCGTCTCAGTCTGCATAATTTCAATTCCAAAAATTCACCCAAATGCCCATACTGTATTGATCAAACAGCTGATCTTCTACACATGTTCTGGAGCTGTAAATGTATATTTAAACTTTGGAACTCTTTAAAAATTCAATTACAAAAGATGGGTTATCAACATTCCACACTTTCCTGGGAATTTATGATTCTACATATCCCTTCGAATAACTTGGATAGATCCCAAATGATCATACTTATAAATATTTTCTTGTTAATGAAGCTTTTTATAGCTACAAATTGGTTGAATCCATCCCAGACTTCATGGGAAAATTTTAAAAGTGTAGCAATAAAACATATTCTAGCACATAAATTATTAATCAAGGATCATAAGAAAAATATAAACAATCCGAAAATATGGGAGCAAATCTTCAATATTGTGTTGCCTTAATGTTCCGAATCCAGTTTAACCCCTGGACGTACATACTTAATTTGAAAGTCAGTATTAATAATCTTGTATATTGATACTAGATCTTTTAATACTCTTGCTCAGAATTTTATTTCAATGTATACTGATCTCATTTAACTGTTGGAAGCATTCATGTATATAATGTATATATATTGTAGTATTGTTGTTATAAGTTTCTTTTAGGTACTGTTTTGTTTTTCTTTGTTTTGTGTATTATTGTATGAACAGTTGGAAAAATAATAAAGATTTATTATTAAAAAAAAATGCTAAGTATTTTGAAATAAGGAAAACTTCCATATCATGTTATGGAATAGTTTTGATTTTAGAATGGCACCACCACAGTCAGGGACCAGTTGATGAGAACCAATAACAATATAGTTGTATTTCTTTTAAATGTAGTGTGTTAGTGATAGAAGATTGATAGGCACCAAGTCCAAAACACCAGCACACAAAGTATATATCAAATACACAAATCCAAGCACTTTGCCAGTTTCTTATTTATTAGCTAAGCGATCTGGTACCTCGGCATTTCGCCTTCGTGGATCACAATAAATGCATGACTTAAGCAAGTATATATACACATTCAGCAGCAATTAGCACAAACAACCAAATCAATCAACTCAATTATACAATTAAATATTAAAGTAACTTTTTGAAATTACATCAACATTCATTAATTGTTCAAACATTTGTACATATAAACATAGATCTAATATATATTTTTTTCAATTTCATACTAAAAAAGAGAGTGTTGCATCATTAAATACCCAATTCAAGGTTAAGTCCAAAAGGCTTCAAAGTCTTAAACTCTAAAATCATTTTAGTCTCCAATTCAAGTAATCTATAAGAATAATCCCCCCTCCACCAATAGAGAATGGTTTACCAAGCACACAAAATTTTAAACTATTTGGGGAACCACCATGTTTTTCAGAGAAATGCTGGGCTTCAGGGCTAGCTTCATTGTCATTTCTGATGTCTTTTAAATGTTCTAAAATATGGATTCTAACCATTCTTTTGGTTTGCCCTATATACCAGACATCAGTACATGAACAACCAAGAATATAAACTACCCCTATCGATCTGCAGTTAAAGTGAAATTTTGGGAAAAAGGGTTTACCATTTATAACATTAACATTAGTAACCCTATTACATAAGCTACAATGGCCACAAGAAATGGCTCTGTATATTGGTTAAATGGAACCTAAGAGCGCATGATAAATTAAAAACTGAGATACTACATTTACAGGACAAGGTGGTGGAGGAGTCCTGTTTTAGAATGCAGTTCTCTAAAATTAGTGAAAAGATATTTAAATTTGAAACTGAAATTATTGAGCAGAAGAAGAATAAGCTCATACGGGATATGAAAGACTATGAGACTGGTGTTCTTTTTTCCTGGCAATGTGAGCCTATACGTAGTAGGTCAAAGGGCAGGAGAAGTTATCAGAAGTGACGGAGCACTTCGGCGTCCTCAGTGGAACGAGATGGTAATAATTGTGTGAATAAAAATGTGACTTTTGCTGACTCGTTAGTTCCTTCTAACACAGAGACTGAGGATGTAATTTCAAAAAGTTACTTTAATATTTAATTGTATAATTGAGTTGATTGATTTGGTTGTTTGTGCTAATTGCTGCTGAATGTGTATATATACTTGCTTAAGTCATGCATTTATTGTGATCCATGAAGGCGAAATGCCGAGGTACCAGATTGCTTAGCTAATAAATAAGAAAATGGTAAAGTGCTTGGATTTGTGTATTTGATAGGCACCAAGTCTCTGTTTTGCTGGGTGCACATGGAAACATCTCTGAAGTTCATCCAAAGATGTAGAGGTGCATTGTAACACCCTATGTAACACAACATCAGATATGCACTACCATAGTCACTCAACATACAGTCAATCAGAACTAAACACTGAGAAAAGCAGTGGCTGTAATACCATTCCATAATGCAAAACAACAGATATATTTTTGGATTTTGATAGATTATCTCTGTGATGCCTGTGCCCTGGCCCAGCAATCAAGGAGCCTCATTCCTCACCACTAACACCAGAGAGGGCATCTCATATGAGAGGAAAGGATAACAAATACACACAGTAAAGTGCAATTTCCATTAAGAGCACACAGAGAACACAGTCAGTCCAGGGCTGGTCGCTCCCTTGATCTCCAGGTCCCCAGTAAGCCTCCCCACTGGCACAGCTATAGGGTCCATATCTCAGCCTGCTGGACAAGCTAAAATCTCCAGCACCCTCTCTGTCCAACCAGTGCTTCATGTCCCTGCCCAAGTAGCTGACACACACACACACCTTGAGATAAGAGTTTATACAACCACACAGAAACTTCTGGGGAAGGCTGGCACAGGTTCTCCAGCTGTGCCCCTTTTACCCAGACTATACGGTATGACCCTGACACCACCCAGCTAATAATTATCAGCTACTCAAAGGCCCTTAAAAGGGTGTCCAATTATTACCATGCAATATTATAATCCAATTGCTAGTATGACTAAACAGTCTCAAGGCTTATTAGAGTGACTTGGTCAGTAAACTCTATAAATATGCAATGTACTCTGGAGCTTAAATTATCTCTACACAAATCAGCCACAGTTAAAAGGTTTTAAAATATTTAATAATAAATAATTAAAACCACAAGACAATACTTTCTACACACAGAAATACTTAAAATAATTCAGTAGTACAGTTCTGACATCACAGAAAACACTTAGTCTAATATTTGTGGTTCTAGCTATCTCTAAAAGAAAACACAAGTCTAAGATAACTTACATGTGAGCAAGAGGCAGTGCTGTGAGTTGGATGATCAAGGCAAAATGCTCAATGTCTTCTGATTCTCTCTGTTTAAGTTGCTATTGCAGTTCTGATAAACATTACATCATTCTTTTTCACTTTCCTGGAGTTCCCAAGCTACACCTTAACTGCATTTACATTCTTAACATCTCCCTTTTGTTATCTTGCAGCTGGTTAGGAAACAGAGCAATAAAAATACATTTGCATGTTTAAGTCTAGCAATTTAAATCTTTCTAGTTCTAGCTATCTCTAAAAGAAAACACAAGTCTAAGATAACTTACATGTGAGCAAGAGGCAGTGCTGTGAGTTGGATGATCAAGACAAAAATGCTTAATGCCTTCTGAGTCTCTCTGTTTAAATTGCTTTTGCAGTTATGATAAACATTACATCATTCTTTTTCACTTTCCTGGAGTTACCAGGCTACACATTAACTGCATTTACATTCTTAACATCTCCCTTTTGTTATATTGCAGCTGGTCAGGAAACAGAGTAATAAAAATACACTTGCATGTTTAAGTCTAGCAATTTAACTCTTGGTTAAAACAATAGAAAGAATTTCTTCATCTAGACTTTTCGGCACCGCTGTCTACTTCAGAGGGTCACCACATGCTTTGCTTTGGTCAGTAGAGTGCACTATTGTCACATTTATTTCCAGTTCCACATGTAACAGTATTTCTTTATATTTAAGACAACAAGCCTGTAGTTTACATTCATATTTTCAAATGATAGAATTATATATAAAATTCTATTTGGCTAGGCTGGCAGCCTTCATCCTTCTCTACCAGGCTTCACAATCTCATTTTACATTCAGGCTGTTGTTATCTTTTCAGTCCATTATGTATGAGGTTACTTTGAGCTAGCACTATTTCACTAAGTGTATGTCTTAAAAGCTTATAGTATATGGAGTCAAACGGCATAATTAGGGATAGAAAAACAGAATCCACTGTGTTTTTATCACCATTAGATAAGATCTTATTCATCACATTGACATGGTCTACATTTGTCCCCATGACCACCTGTGAGAATCATGGTAGTTTTCAGGTAGGACACTTTGTATGATCTTTTACATGGACTAAGTAAGGACCTTGGGTCATGTTTGCATCAATGAGAGGCTTAGACAGGTAGTGGAAATGTCTACAAAATGTGTTTTTCATGGTATTTCCCTCTGCTCCCAGATCAGTAGGTATGAGGGCATAGGGTGGGCTCCAGTTAAAACATGCTAGGACATGTTGTAAACTGATTTGACTCATGCCATCTTTTCACACACCTTGTAGTGAACAACTGAAAGATTTGAAAGTTTATTTTCCTCAGATGTTAGCCATCTTTAAATCTTTTTCTCAAAAAAAAATGGAGACATTACTTTCCTCCATCATTTATCACTTTGTAGCCTAATTTTCATTACTAGCTTCCCAAAATTCTGACTACTGCTGCTGTATTTTCAGGCCATTATCTCATATCTTTAACTTATTTTTTTACCACTGGCTCTATTCCTCTCAGTTTGAAATGCACACTGATTCTACCCCTTCCCCATCCTCTGTCATCCAAAATTGTCCTCTAATTATACATCACTTGCCACTCTCTATCCATAAGTGAAGCTCTTTCAAAAAAAATGAGCTATGAAAGATTGTCAGTCTACACATCCATAATTATGCGTACTTAGAGGTGATCTCTGCTTGACTTACAAAGCCATGTATGACCCAGCTCTGTTAAGAAATGCTGCATCTGAAGAAATCTCAATCCATCCGCACCACACACTCCAGAGACCTCAACTTCATTACCACAATCAACAGAACATGCTGGAGGGACAGGTTCATAACCCAGAGACTGCCCATGCTATGAAACAGATGTCCCATACATGTCAAGCAGAGCACCTCACTGGCCCTCTTTAAGAGAAATCTTGATGAGTGGATGGGAAATAGAAAATTCACCCCAGGGATCACTGCAGCGGCTTTACTCGACCGAGGCACTGGAAACTAAGGTCGGGTGGCACAATGCTAGGGTAATCCTATGGGCTAGGCTTGTAAAGGCTCCAGGGTCATTAGTCTAGTACACACCTATGAACCTATGAATCTATGACCTTTTATCAAGAAATAGCATAGTTTCTGTTCAAAGCATAGTACCCGGACAGCTATATTTTTCTTAGCTATACATTTTTTTCTCAAACTTAGTAAACAATCTTATAACTGGAGCTATCTTGCTGGATTTAAAGAAAACCTTTGAAAAAGTTTGCCATCATCTTGTACTGGACAAACTAATTAACTATGTTTTTTTCTGCAGAAGTGACAACCTGGTTTCAGAATTATCTATCAACTAGAAACTTCACAATATGTTGTTAGAATTCTTAGTATGCCAGTGGATCTGTCTACTCTGAGATCTATCAGGGCTCTGTGCCTTCATCTTTTTTCCCTTTTCATTAATAGCTTCCCATGGGATTTGCCTCATCAAAACATTATCATGTACAGTGATGACAGGTTAATTGCAGCTGCTCACAAGCCAGTATTAAAACTACTTCAGTACTAATAAATGACATTTGATTCATTTTGACTTGGCTTTGTAAGAATAGGTTAAAAATTAATGCTACTGAATCTAATGTCATGTTATTCAGCACTTCAAAAAGGACTCCACTGAAAATGGGCACTTCTGGCCCAGCTGGATCATCCCGATAAACAAATGCAAATAAAATAAAATAAATAATGCCACTCACAACACATCCCTTTAATCTCATATCAAAAATGATTTAGGCCTACCATTATACAACCCTTTAACATTTCATGATCATATCAAGCTGACAATATTAAAGGTATTACAAAAGAATAAGTCAGTATTCAACACTTTTTATTTCCACACCTCTGAGGCTAGACACACCCTATCTATTAATTTCCAAATCCCATGACTCAAATACTCTTTGCCCATTACTGTTTTTCTCTCCATTCATGTTACCAAAAGTAAGATTCTTGGGTATGTTCATCATGCCAGGGACTCTAACCATCATTGCATTACTATTCATAGTACAAAATGGCTCATCATTCCTGCTAGATCCATTTTTTACTGAATATTTCTAATAGAAAAAGTACTGCTGCCACCAATGACAAACAAACTCGATCTCTACAAATCCAGTTGTTCTCTTAGAATTTTCTTCCATTTCACACTAAATAGATCACAGTTTTTATAGCTACTTGTGAACGATCTTTTGATTAACTTGCTCCAAACATGAAACACTCTTCCCAGTGACATCTGTGCAACAGATAATGTCATTCAACACAAAAAAGCTAAAGTCACACTCAATCCAAGAATACTAATGTACCTGTTTTAGAGATGTTGGTTAGCATACATTATGTCCTTATTGTTTAGCTACAGTTTTACCCTTAGTAAAGAATTAGTATTGTTCCAAATTACCCATTTTGTCGAATTGTATTCAGTTTGTATACCCTTTAGAGGTATGTTGTGTTCCAATTGTTACCTAGTCTTATGTTTTAAATAGAAATTTGTAAACAATTTTTAATAACAATATATTCACAAAACGCAATATACACCAATCCTCACAACATACCCTAAATCTCCCTCCCCTGAAATAACGCATCTACGATACTGTATACTTATTACAATGGTCAGTGCTTACAATATTTTCCTATATAAATACAAACATCCTTAACAGAGAAAAAGCCTTTCAAAGAACAGCGTCCAGCAACTTAAAAACTCCAAACAGTTTAATCATCACTCAGTAATAACAATCCCCCAATAATAATAGTCTCCCTGCTTATTTAAATAAAATAATCTCCTTGGGGGATATGGGGGCCCCCACTCCTCTTTTCAATGCCAAGTGGTCTTTAATGGCATTTCTAAACTCCATTCTCTTCTGTTATACATATAATCCAAAATTTCCAACTGGCTGTTGCAAGGCACTGATATATTTTCTCCACCACTCCCTCACATTTCCCCAATACACTTTCACTCTTGCTCAATACCAAAACATATGCATTACCCCCTACTCTTCCTTCTGCACACTTCCAACATCAACTTGAAGCTGTCCTCCCCTCTTAAACAACTTCCTAGGTGTCTAATACCAATGCTATAGAAGCCTTAACTGTTGATCTCTTAGCTTCATAGGTTAATAGGTTCATAGGAGATTGCTAGGCTAACGGCTTAAGGGCCCTTACAAGTGTAGACAATATAACCTGATTTTACCCAATACATGGCCCTTAGGGGCAAGAGGATGGCATTAATTTGCTCCTTAGCATTGAATATTTTACAGGTTGCCCCATCTGTAAGGGAAATAGGCATTACTCCAGGTGTAAATTTATGATTCCCCATCCATTGATGCAAATTGTGTTTGAAGAGGGCCCAACCACTTGCCTAATTTATGCACATTTTTTCATATCCTACCCCACTTTCCTGCAATTGACCTCATCTCTTCCTTTTCCTACCACCTTCTCTGTATCTCTCTTATCAGCCATAAACCCTTCTTATCTCAAGCCTCCTTATAAATAACCATTATCCAACCCTTCATAACTCCTTGCCACTTCATCCAAGGTAAAAAATGTACCTCCTTTCCACATTATAGCTTCTTGATTCTCATAAATTATTTTCAGCTGTTCCAGAATCAACAAATCTTCGACCTACAATCCAGACTCTGCTTTTAAACATTCTAATGTCTTTATTTTACTGCTATCTAATCTGGACTTTACCTGCTTCCAGCTATGAATTCCCAATCCTTCCTGATCTCTTTGATTACTACCTACAATAGTTGCTAATATAGCTCTCTGTTGAAATGCCAGGACTTGAAATGCAAACTTCCAAAATGCCAAAAAAAAAGACTGAAAATTCACAAGACAGAAAGCTGAACATTCTTCTTTAAATTTATTTTTTAAGTATGCCAGCTTTGATATTTCCATACCCCTGGAGAAGAAGGAATATTCCAAGAAACAGCAATCTCAATGTAAGTTTGGATTTTTGTCTCTTCAGTATCCACATTATGGTACTCGCCAGCGTGGGTCCTTACCTTTCAAACGGTTACTACCTAATACATCCAGATACAGTCCTCCCTGGTCCTTTACTCCTCACATTAACAGACAAATGTAAAGCCTCCCTGCCTCATATTTGAAAACATTTATTAGGGAGCCAACTGGTGTCCTCACATCTTTCTTACTTAGACCTCTTTCCTTGACCATCTACAAAGTATAATAAATAGGACATGGCACGATGCCAGGGTAATCCTATGGACTAGGCTTGTAAAAGACTCCAGGGCCATTAGCCTAGTACACACCTATGGACCTATGAACCTATATACATCTAGCAAAATCTGGAAGTCCCAACAACCAAAATTAGTTGGAACCCATGTTTTCAGATTCGATAAACTCCTACCAGGACCCCTGATCACAGCATAATTTAACAGAACTTAAGTTATAGATACCTCCTGACAACAACCCACTGTTGTTAAGTTCCTTAAAACATAAAGATATGAGGCAAAAACCATCATATTAACCAACCCTATTCGACCAATTATGGTACCAGGGAACAAATCCTCACAATCTACTCCTCAATTACTCTTTTTTCTAAATACCTTAAATGCCATTAATAAAGATCTTCCCAAGTGCTCCACACAAAGAGACCTAAATACTTTGAACTTTGACAAATTTCCTCTTCTTCCCCATTAAACTCCCCTATCCTCTAACCAGTCCTAGCAACTTCTATCTTTTGTTCATTACATTCCAAAGCAGAAACATGACCAAACTTACTAATTTTTTCTAAAACTCATTGACGAATACTGAGAGTCTACTACTCATCAGCAGTCATTTACAAACATTAAGAAAGTACAGTCATCCTATCTTCCACCAGTCTACTGCTAAGAAACCTCTTAACTTTGTATGCTGTTGTAATGATGACAGGGGACAACAGCAACCTTGTCTTGTACCTCTTCCTATCTCCCCTATCTGACAGAGCCTGTTCGCTATACCTCTAGACAAAGAATAATCATATAGCACCTTGGTCCACTTTAAAAAAACTTCCCTTCCAAACCTGTTCATTTTAATCACTCATGCATGAACTGCCAAGACAATGAATCAAAAGCTTTCCTAATGCCAGATAAAATAATATCTGCACCCTGACATCTCCCAATGTTTGTCAATCATGAATGACAACCTCCATCAGTTCTCATCTATATTTCTTACCACAAAAAAAAAACATTCTGACATTTCCTTACTATAACTGAGAGTACACTATCTAGTCTATTAACTAAGATTTTGACCATATTTTTATATTTAGATTTATAAGTAAAATAGACTGAAACTGACTAACATAAAGCTTTCCTCTGTGATTTTGGCAATACCATTATTATTGTTTGATTAGTTTCACTTAACATCCTTTCTTGTTACCTTAGACCATTAAACAAAATTGCTGATATTTCCTCCAACAAGTCTGTCACTCACTTATAAATATCCACTGGAAAACTATCAATCCCTGCAGTCTTATTGGATTTCATTTTCCTAACTACCACCCTTCCCTCCTCCACATCTGTGTCTTATTTCCATAAATAATGTAACCCCTTTCACTGCCTGAAATTTCCATTGATACTAAGATTTCACCTTTGTTTAGCACATAAAGGTGAATAATATTCCAGAAAAGGCTATCTAATCTGTTCCTTGGCACACCTCTCCTGACCACTCCCAACTCACCTTATCCACTACTTTTAAAATTTCACACCCCACTCTATCTTGTGTTTAAATTACCAGGAAATCCACCTATAAGCCTACTGATATACTGTATTCCCCTTACCTTGACTTTCTATATATTCTAAATTTGTTCGATGTTTTCTTGTTTTCCGGTTAATTATTTTGTATCTGTGCATAAACTGTTTCTTTACATTTACTGCATCCTAACTCATTCGTCCTCTGTGTAACTCTACCACATGGCCAAAGCCAAGTGTGACACATTTCCCTGACTGATAATATGAATCCAGTAAGTTTATATTTGCTGTAAAGCATGATCCAACCCCCCTAAAACACCTTTTAGTAAAAAGACCCAGACTGAAAGGTATGTGTTTTAAAGATCTGTAGCACCTTTGTCACTGCTTGTTCAATATTAATTCTTGTCATAGGTATGTGGTTTTGTACTCAGTGAGGGGTACAGTCCACTGCTACAGTCTACCATTTTAACATTCCAGAATGAGTTTACTCACCAAAGTGGGTATTTTGCTTGTTTATAGAGGCTATCTATGATGCCCCCCCCCCCTACAGCCGTGCTCCTAAAAACTGTTGAGCTAGCAGAAATCATTCAACTGCATTCTCATTGCTGGCCTAATATCCCCCATTCTCTGAACCTTTTTCTAATGAAACATCCTCAGAGTCAACCTAAATCAGCTTCCTACATCTATGTAAATCTTACTCTTTTTTTTGTGAAAGTTGGTCAGAAGGGCAGTGTTTAGTCCGACTAACGTGGCAGCTCTGCCCACTCTCAGTTCCCCAATAACCTGTAATCTATTAAACTTATACTCCCTTATGCCCTCCCACATCTCCAACCATCTTTCTACCTACTTAAAGTAATAATAACCACAAGAAATAACATACTTCTCCATGTGAAAAATATTCACTACCTACCCACTCACAATAATGTTTATCAAGCAGACTCCATACATAATATTAGCTTCTTCAGTTTTCCTATTGTTCTCCTAATTATGCTTTACATACAAACTAACACCTAATCTATACCATAATTCATGCCCAGTTGTTCCTCATACCTTTCTAATCTCAAGTCTTTTTTCCAAACTACAATACACCCCCATCAATTCCCACCATCACTGAGAAACCACTCTATCCTACCACCTACAGCATCCTTTCTCAATATTATATCTTGAAACATAGATCAGCTCTATTTTAAGGCATCTATAAATACCAAAACCAATCAAATCTATGATTAATTCTCCATACCATTAAACCCACCAATCTACTGCCTCCTGCTCCAGATCAGCATATTCCAACCCAGGGCTGACTATGCCTTCCTACCCGCAGCTAATAATACCAATCAGCTTTCTAAATGCTCAGTTAAAGGGACCCCTATGAATGCTGGAAGCCTTAGGAACAAACTTGAATAACTTGAGCCATTCATTGCCACTAAAAACATAGATCTAATAGGAATTACAGAATCATGGATTAAAATGATACTCCCAGCTTTAATCACCACAATTCTAGGCCTGGGTAATGTTGTGTAGGAGGCATACTCCTTCATGCTAAAAATAATTTCCAACTCACATTGAATGCTCACTGGTCCTTCACTTCTGACAATGACCCTAACTGGTTACTCACCAAAATGTAGTTATCCAAACATTATTCATTAGCGTTAGCCGTAGTCTACATCCCCTCTCTCAGTAATCCAACAAAGTCCAACTAGTCCTGAAGGATCTAATTTTCCACATAAAACCATAAAACCAAAAAGTAACTAATTTCCTCTTAATAGAGGATTTAAACATCAAATGCCTTTCTCTAATTTGTTCCTAAACAATGGATTTTTTTTTAACTAGCTTCAGACACATACAAGTCATTCTAGAGGCCACCAGATCCAACCTCTAAACAGGAAACTGCTTCCTGTTCAAATTATTATTACCAACTGCCCTACCCTATTCTCCCTTCCTCCATCAGTAACCACCACACATCATCTTTTACTATTCATTTAACTTCCAAAAACACACACAACTATCCCACAAAACAATTCTAAAAATATTCAAGCCCACCAAAATGACCTTGCCAGTATAAACTGGTCCTCTATTACCTCAGTCCCAGTTCCCTCAAAGGCTATTACCAGAATTACCATGCTACTTCAGGTGCAAAGCAAACATTTCCCACTAGTTACCAAGCTACACAAGGACAGACACAATTAATGGATCACAGAAGAACTCCTCACCCTTTTCATGCTAAGAGATGAAGCCTGAGATACTTTCAAAAGGAATCCCTCACCTAAGCATAGCATAGAGTAAGAGATTTACTCTGCTAAGGAACCTTGCCAAAAAAGCATCCAGAAGACATAAAGCCCAACACCAAGTTTCATCCCAAAAAAGCATCCACAACTAAATAAAACATTTCTGGAAAATTGTAAATCAAATCACAGTTCTCCCTCCCTTGCTCAATCTCTAGTATCAACACTAACCCATCCTCATCATGGTCCATCTCAGACAAAGACTTCCTCAAAGAATTCTATACTGTCCCACCCATTGAGACCACCTCCTTCCAACAACCATCCATTCTCCAGAACCACAATCATACATTCCTCTGTTCTACTTCAAAGCCATGTCCCAACATGCTTCAGTGGCCATCCAACCCTTATTTTATCTCCATATGCAAAGATTTTCTTGTTCACCTACTTGAAATTCTATACAACAACTGACTCACCCACAAGCTTGTGTTTTCCCTCTGGAAATTATCATATCTCAAACCACTTCCAAAAAAAAAAAAAACAGATGTCCAGCCTTTCTCACTCTTATCCATTTTTGGTAAAATTTTTGAAAAATCTAATCTAATCCCAATTGTGCAACTATCTAAAAACCCACATCTTTTCTTCAAGACTGCATAGCTTGTGGTCCAGTTATGGCACCTAGCCAACCCTATTTATACTCCCTGACTTCCTTTTAAACTTTTAATAAAGGGGGCCTTACCAGTGCAGTCTTTGTGGACCTCACAAAAGCCTTCAATCTTATAGATCACACAATCCTTTTTAACTCCCTTGCCATGCTACTGCCTGCACCATGGCTGATCTTACAGAAAAAAATAAAATAAATAGAGAAAAACAAGGCAACATAGTTAACAGAAAAATACAACAGAAATAAAACAGGACACAAGCGGCATTGGTCAGTATGACATGATACACTTTAATAAGATGGACTATGGAAGAAAAAAAAACATCCAGCAGAGCAATGTTTATATCATTGGCTGAGGAATACCTGTGATAAGACTGGTGATAAAAGGATATACCACTTTCACTGGAGTATGGGGCAGTGATACACAGTATGGATGGAAGTGTGTGTGTGTGTGTGTGTGTGTGTGTGTGTGTGTGTGTGTGTGTGTGTGTGTGTGTGTGTGTGTGTGTGTGTGTGTGTGTGTGTGTGTGTGTGTGTGTGTGTGTGTGTGTGTGTGTGTGTGTGCGTGTGTGTGTATGTGTATGTGTGTGTGTGTGTGTGTGTGTGTGTGTGTGTGTGTGTCTATGTGCATGTGCATGCGCGTGCACGTGTGTGTGTGTGTGTGTGTGTGTGTGTGTGTGTGTGTGTGTGTGTGTGTGTGTGTGTGAGCACGCAGTGGATAACAAGCAAGGAAGAAATAATTAAACTGACCAAATTAAGTGGGTAGTATTGAAAAAACAGGGGTATGGAGAGTTTTCGTTTACAGCTTCGGACATTCATTGGTATATGGCAAACAAAATAAAAGAAGAACACTTCTGTGTACTCAGATTGTAAATAAATTTAATATGTTAAGCACTTTTGCTTGTGACAATAACAAAGGGACTTCAAGACTTCATCAGAACAAGAATATGCAAATCAGTCCTGTCTTACAAGTTCAACTGTACAATCCACATATATGACATAATTATGGCTGATATAAACCATGACAATTCATTAAATAATTTTCCTTAACTAATGTTTCTTCTGAAAAACTAGCTTACATTATTATGTTTCATCATAAGGAAACTAGCAATAGATACTGTCTCACTAATCAAAGGCAACTTATCTGCATTAAAAAGTAATTGCCAATCTGTTTACTTTTCAACAAGAAATTGTATCACTTACCGCCCTTGACACTCCTTTCCATCTTTTCTAAATACAAAAATGTAAATTTATTAAAATTCTCACACATATCACTATATTTATCTTGGACAGTCTTACTGTCATTCTTTTTTAATAGAATAAAGATGCTCATATATTTTCTTGTCTTTAATTTCTTTTCTGTCTTGCTTATATAAAAGCCAGGACAAGAAAGACAAGTGGTGATGTATATTACTCCAATTTTATTGCAATCAAAATGTCCCATGACATAAACACTTTTTCCATGCTATTCTCCAATATTAAAAATGTTGTAACATTAATGAAGTTACATTTAATGCATGCCCAAAAATGGAAAAATTAGCAAAACACTTAGACCATACAAAACCAAGAAACTCAGAAAAAAGTAGATGGTCTGGGCACACTGGAACAGGCTGTTGTTGTTGTCTTTTGGCTTTTTCCGGTTAGGGGTCGCCACAGCAGAACTCCGGTCCACTAATGATTGGCAGTAGATTTTCACGAACGCCGAGGTGCCAGCTCGATGTTCAAACTTCAGCGAAGGCACGCCCATTTACGCATGTCTTTCGAACGCCCACCCAACCGCGGGGAGGACATGCTGACTCCACACTGGAACAGGCGGTAAACTATTTCATTCTTAAAACAAAATAAAATACAAGCGCTTTCACCCTGCTGTAATGCTGGGCTTTTTCAAGTAGATGAAACAAACTATTACATCAGTATATAAACTCTTTCCTTTAAAAAAGGCGCCAAATTTTCTTAAAGAAATATGCCTTCTTCCTTCACACAACTTCATTTAGTTAAAATCCATAAATTAAAAATTAAAAAAGTATGTGTAAAAACTAGGCATAAATCCCTACATCACAAGATGGGTTGCCAACTGGCTCACTGACAGAACCCACACTGTAAAAGTTTCAGACTCCAAATCTGACCTCAAAGCAGTGACAAGTGGAGTACCACAGGGTTCCGTCCTGGGACCTCTCCTGTTTGGTATCTACTTCTCTGAAGTACAGTATAACACAGAAGGCCTCTGGCTAATGAAGTTCGCAGATGACTGCAAACTAGGAGCCATAGTCAAGTCCCCAAATGATGTGGACATCCTACAGAAGGGCCTCGATGAGACAGATGCCTGGTGTCAGACCCATGGCCTCAAGCTCAGTGCCAAAAAGTGCAGTGTTATCCCCTTTGGTAAAAACTCTGTACCCATGAACTACCACATAGGCAGCAATCTACATAACACCGAATGCGTGATAAGAGACCTTGGGACCCAGGTGGACAGTAGTCTCTTCTTTGATAGTCACATCGCCACAGTAGTCAGGAAGTCCTTCTACATGGTACACCTCATCATAAAAGGGTTCTCATCCAGGAAAAAAGAGGTCATTGTTCGCTTCTACTCGACACTCATTAGACCCATTATAGAGTACAACACCCCTTTTGGAATGTACCTCACAAGACATCTGCAGCAGCTGGAAAGGCCACAGAAGTACCTCACAAAGAGGATTACTGGCCTCAAACAAATGCCTTACACTGACCGCCTCAAAAAACTCCAGCTTTACTCCATAGCATATCGCCTACTCTGAGGTGATCTCTGCCTAACATATAAGCTATGTCAAACCCAGAGCTGTTGGACATGCTACACCTAAAGAAATCCCAATCCCTCTGAGCTACACGCTCTAGGGACCTAAACCTTGTCACCACAATAAACAGGACATGCTGGAGGGATAGATTCCTGTCCCAGAGACTTCCCATATTCTGGAACAGGCTACCCATCTATGTCAAGCAAAGTTCTTCATTAGCACTCTTCAAGAAAAATCTTGATGACTGGATGGGAAATTGGAAAAACACCCCAGGGATCACTTCTGTGTCTCTGCTCGACAGTGGCACAGGAAAATAACTTTCTTGGGTGGCGTAAGCCAGGGAACCTTGTTGGCTAGGCTTAGGTAGGCCCTTGGGCTGATAGCCTAGTACCTACCTATGAACTTATGAATGTATGAACACATAAAATTACATACATTATCCTATTGTACATTAATAGAAAATGTAAAACAATCACCAAAATTCATTGTTACTACACCAGAGGAAATGTGTACATATTTAAATCTTGTTGTTTTTATATCTTTACACTTACACTCCTAATTTTTTTTGCTTTTTTGATTAAATATGGTTTAATTGATATGTGGTCATTAAGTCCTGGGGAGTTAGTTGCATTCAATTTAATTTGCCAATATGTTTCTCTGCAACACAACCAGTTTTCCCAGTCTCCCCTCCCTAGGATCAACCAACACTTGTTCCAAAATTCCAAACATAAACCCTGTGTGGGTAGTTTCTGTGTGTAGGTATTTATATAATGCATTATTCATGTTTTTCTTTTTTATATTGTAGGTGTGTTCATATGTTCTTTTGTTTAGGGTCCTTTCAGATTTTCCTACATAGAAACAAGGACAGTCCCTACATATAGCTAGATAGACTATGCCCCTGGTTTGACAATTACCCTTGCTGAATGTGACCTGACTATTCATATTGTTTTCCAACACTACTTGTTCCTTATCTATAATATATATCCTGTGTACATCCTTTTCTAATCTCTTTTTAATATTTAATCAGTTCTTAAATATAATTCTTGGTCTGCATCCCACTTTGTCCTGCAGACCTTCATTGTGGTCAAATAGATGCCAATGTGTTTATTACACTCTGTATCTCTCGACTGCCAAGGGAAAATTGTAAACACATAGATTTATAAAAAACGGTATGAGAATCCACCCTATTACACTTGCTCATGTTTTTTTTTTAATTGGTGAAAATGACTTCTCTCTCTTTATGAAAACTTATTATCAACCAAATTCTCCAGATATGCTTGGTTTAAAAATAACTGTTTTAGATACTCAACCTCCTTTTCAAAAATCTCATCAATGGACACAAGTCTAGATTAATGATCACAAATCTGTGTTTAATATGATAAATGTGATTGCTGCTGTAAAGAGAACCAAAAAGTATTTTTTAAATATATTAGATTCAAATTTCTCAATCTCCAAATTCTTCTAAATAACTTCTAAGTAGTTCATCTTTTCTTTAGAGAATAGGTAAGTAACATTTAAAAAATCCAAAAGAGCGCAATGGGCTAATAGAGAGGCACTCCACCAACTTATTAGAACTCCACAATTTATTAATATCCACAACACCAAGAAAACATTAACGCAATTATTACAGTGCGCGTTTTCATCCACATAAAACTTGGACTTCATCAGATAATAAAAATTACACTAATTGCATCTTAAATAGCTCACAAACAACTACATTAACCAATCAACTTCTTAAAGCACATTTCAAACACACTAATCAGGCTCTCTTAAAGGGCTCATGAATATTAAATAAGGCTTGTATATTATCACCGCAAAATGTATCTAAAATAAATAGATAAAAAAACTCACTTGATATATCATAAATAGGTTTCTTAAAAGTTAGTATATAGTATTTAATTTGTATACCATTAATAATCATTAAAATGTGAACATTTAAAAAAATATAAATAAACTTGTTTAGTATATACATATCTGTGTGTTAATGAACTGGCGCCATCTGCTGTCATATTAAAACATATAGTACTCAGGCACTTACAGGTACTGTCCCAATTACTTCGCATAGTAAAGATACACGCGAGTGGTTGAAAGCAAGCTTTTGTTTTCAAATTGATAAGGGTAACCAATCTGGTTTACCCAACGGAGACTCATACGCAGTTAAATTGGATAACATTTCTAAGCTTATGTTCAAATACAGGGCATTGAGTATTGAAAATGCTTATCTTTTAGAATGTATAAACAGGAATGTTGTCCCGAAAGGGTTAAGGGTCTGGAAATACCCTAACAATGTTCAGGCTGGCTCTGAATTTCATCATGAATTGCTGGAAGTTTTTAACAAATCTGGTATTGATATTTTAAGACTCATTATTAAGGAGAATGGTAGAAAACAAGATATGTTAAAAGGGGAAATAGATGAACTGGACACATATATTAAGGAAGATTTAATACATGGGATAAGGGAAGAAAAGGAAAAATATTTTAAAGTTAGGGATGATATTGACATGAAATGTAACGATCTAATTAATAGAAAGATGAATAAATTGAAGAGGGATTTATGTGAATATCAGAATAAAACGAGTTACCCCAAACCACCCTATATGAAATGGGATTTTTATGGAAACAACAGTAAAAAACAAGAGTATAGTAACAACGATGAAGAGAAATCAAATAGATGGAACAATTACGATTACAATTATGAATTTCCACCCCTAAATAGAGAAGATAACTTATGTTAACCAACAACATTTTAGAAATGGAAATTTTCAGAGGAGGGGGGAGAATGGGGAGGGGAAAGTTTTAGACTCAAACCACCAACTCCCAAATACAGTAAATGATGAAATTTCAGTTATTGGAGTTAAGAATAGTTACAATGATTTCTCTATATACAATTTTAGTGACATTATTCTGACGAAGGAACATTTTAGACTACTAAGTAAAGGATTGAAATACATACCATATGTTAAGGGGGACCTAACAAAGACATTACTTGACATCAAATTGTTTTTAAGGAAAGTAAATTTAGAAATCTTATTCTCTAGGAACAAAACATCTAACACTGTATATGATAATAAGGCTTTGGTACGTAGAACCATATTTAATCCGCCGTTACATCCTCAAATTAGGAACTTGGAAGTTATTTTAGAGAAAGAAGTTAGAAATGTACAACAGAATAAAATATATAAAAACAATCTTAGTCAAATAGAGAATGAGACACTAAATATATTGAAAAATAATGCGGAAGTTAGAATTATGAAACCGGATAAGGGAGGGGGAGTAGTCATTATGGAGAACATTATTTACGAAGGTAAAATGAATGAAATTCTTAGGGATGAAGCGATATATGCATGTGTGTCAAGGAATGAAGTCAATTTAGCATATCACAAGATAGATATTTTGTTAAATAATATGCTATGCGAAAATGTTATAGATAGTAAAACTTATGACTACTTATATGTATCGAAACCTAGAATACCAATTATTTTTGGTATTCCCAAAATACATAAAAATTTGGAAGATCTACCCCTTAGGCCTATAGTGTCCGCAGATTGATCAAAGACACTACCATTGGACAAATATGTTGACTTAAAAACTAAGCACATTTGTACGCAGAACAAGGTCATACTTAAGGATTCATGGGACTTGTTAAGGAACATCACCCCTGATTTATTTTTTGATGATTTAATGTTTGTCACTATTGATATAATAGATCTCTTTTCATGTATACCTCATGAGATGGGCCTTTTAATGTTTGAGGAAATTATCTTTCAAGACAAGAAGTTACCCCAGCATGAGAAAGTAGCTATTATGGGACTTATGGATATGGTCCTCAAATACAATTTTTTGATTTTTAATGGGGAATATTTCCAACAAATATAAGGTGTCTCTATGGGTGCAGCTCGTGCCCCCACTTTTGTGAATTTAGTTTTGGCACAGTGGGAGGAAAAATTCATCCTGCACTCTAAATTTAATACCTGCTGGACATTATATCGTAGATTTTTGGATGATATTGTTATCTTCTGGACAGCAGGTTATGACAAGTTTAGTGAATTTATTGAATATATCAACAGCTCCACTAATTTTCTAAAATTCACCCACAAGACTTCAACTGACATTTTACAATATCTGGATGTGGAGATATATAAGATGAATAATAATTTTGAAACTAGAATTTATAGGAAAACTACCTTCTGCAATTCCTTTCTCCACTACAATAGTGCACATCCATTACATTGTAAAAATAATATAGTGAAAGGACAATTTGTCAGGGGTTGTCGAATGACTAGTTTAGAGTCAGATTTTGTTAATGAATCTGCACTTTTGGAGAATATGTTTAAGGATAAAGGTTATCCTGACAATTTTGTCAATAACATCAGGATGGAAGTGGAGAAAGGTAGAGACAACAAATTTAGACCTATAAAGGGGGTTGCACCCCAAAGTTTTGATAAGGGTATTCATGGTGAATATCAACAGGCCTTGATATTGGAATACAGTGCTTCAAATTTTAAGGTCAGGGAGGTTTTTCAGAGAGAATGGGAAAGATTTGTGTCATTTACAGATATAGATGAAGTATCAAAATTAAAGCCAAAGGTAGTTTACAAAAATTCTTATCGTATGAAAAAAATCTTGGAGACTAACAATAATGCAGGAAATGCCAGGTATTATGAAAATATACATCACATAGAGGGAAGAAAGAAAATGGGAACTTTTAAATGTGGAAGTTGTAATCAATGTGAATATATCATCAATAAAGGTGAAATTCATTTGGAAAGTAGAAATAGATGGATCAGAAGTAAGAGACATTTTTGTTGTGATACAAAAGGATTAATTTACCTAGCATTATGTCATAAATGTAAGTCACTTTATGTTGGTAAAACGGAGAGAGTATTGAGGAGAAGAATATATGAACATCTATACGAAATATCAAAAGCAAAAGAAACAAATGCATTATATAAACATTCTAGAGAATGTGAAGGGTACAAATTCCTTTTCTTTGTATTAGAACAAGTTAAGAGAGATATTAGAGGTGGCCCTTGGGAGGAATTGATAGAATATAAAGAACTATGGTGGCAAATAACCCTGGAAGTAGCAAATGTACCAGGTTTAAATGACCATATTTCACTTCTACCATTATTAAAATTAAGGGCTGCCAAAGTATAAAGACTGCTATATGTTTTAATATGACAGCAGATGGCGCCAGTTCATTAACACACAGATATGTATATACTAAACAAGTTTATATTTTTTTAAATGTTCACATTTTAATGATTATTAATGGTATATGAATTAAATACTATATATTAACTTTTAAGAAACCTATTTATGATATATCAAGTGAGTTTTTTTATCTATTTATTTTAGATACATTTTGCGGTGATAATATACAAGCCTTATTTAATATTCATGAGCCCTTTAAGAGAGCGTGATTAGTGTGTTTGAAATGCACTTTAAGAAGTTGATTGGTTAATGTAGTTGTTTGTAAGCTATTTAAGATGCAAGTAGTGTAATTTTTATTATCTGATGAAGTCCAAGTTTTATGTGGACGAAAACACGCACTGTGTAATAATTACGTTAATGTTTTCTTGGTGTTGTGGATATTAATAAATCGTGGAGTTTTAATAAGTTGGTGGAGTGCCTCTCTATTAGCCCATTGCGCTCTTTTGGATTTTTTGTAGTGTTTTTTGTGAGTGCACTTTTCGCAGTTTTCTGGATTAAGTAACATTTAAGCAATATGTTGTTTCCAACATACAAGATGTTGTTTCCAAATTTAAAAAACTCCTTTAGAGTAGCATTGTCACATTTCTGTAAGAAGCATGTGTAAAGGATGACATTGGTAAAAAAATTCATAATTTGTTACACAATCTGTCTCCCAGGTTAGCAAATATTGGTACCATGGTCACACCCATAACCACCCCAGTCCTCTACCTGAAATATTTACTTTGAAATATGAAAAAAATATTATTCAATATAATGTATAAACATTCACAAATATTGTCTATACCTGTATGTGAAATATGGACACAATCCAATAGTAAATCGCTTAACCATCTCATCCCTACATTCTTTGGAATCAGTGCAAATAAATCTATTACATCAGTCATGACAAAAATCATATCATTTTTTTACAAAATCTAGTTTATTCAATCCACCCATGAACGATGAGATAGCGAGCTTTGAAAAGAGAAGTGAATATGATGTAAGAATGTTTTACAAAAAATATAAGCATAATAGACATTTTAATATGACTAATACAGAAGAAATATTACTTAAAGATATCAATAATGACTTACAATTAAGAATTATGAGGCCAGATAAGGGTAATGGTATAGTCATATTAGATTATAGCGATTACAGTTCCTATATGACCAATATGTTACTAAGTGACACATATGTTGAAATAAGTAAAAATCAAGTAAACATAGCTTTTAGAAGAATAGAAGGAATGTTAGATGATATGTTATACCAAGGGGAAATCACTGAGTATGAACATGAATATTTACAGAATGAGTACCCAGTAATTAGTGGTATCTTCGGAATACCAAAAATACACAAAGGCCTCAACAATTTGGAATTTCAACCTATTGTAGATGGGAATAGAAGTATAACATGTAATATAAGTCAATAGTTGGATTATTTATTCAAGGAGAGTATGAAATGTTTTAGTTATATAACAAAAGATTCATGGGACTTTTTGAGTAAACTAAAAGAAATAGATATGAAAAATGAATATACTTTTGTAACAATGGATGTTGTAAACCTATTTACAACAATTCCTCATGATATTGGCCTAATATGGCTAGAAGAACAATTGTTTGAGACACATTTATATGAACAAGAACAAATCAATACTTTAATAAATTTGATGGAAATTGTCCTAAATAACAATTATATATATTTTGAAGGAAGTTATTACCAGCAAGTAAATGGGGTAGCCATGGGGGCACCATGTGCCCCCATGTATGCAAATCTAATAATGAGCTATTGGGAACATAATTATTTGTTTCAATCAGATTTCCGTAAACATCTTGTAATGTATACTAGATATTTAGATGATATATTTATCATCTGGGACCAAGATAAAGATATGTTAAAAACTTTTTTTGAGTATATAAATACTACAGTAAAATTTCTAAGATTCACACATCATGTTCATGATGAAAAAGTTAATTATTTGGACGTAGATATAATATACAACAAAGAAACAAATAATTTAAAAACACAAATACATAGAAAACCCACTTTTTCTAATGCATACTTGCATTTTAATAGCTGGCACCCTGACCATCAGAAAAAAGCTATTATTAAAGGGCAGATGGTCAGGGCAGCCAGAATGGTAAGTGAAGAGCAGGATTTCATAGAAGAATTAAAATATATTATGCAACTATTTATGAATAGAGGATATCCAGAACAGTTTTGTGTTAAAATATACAATGAAGTAAAAAATAAAAGACAAAATGGAATATATACTGCAATATTAAAAACTGGTTCCTTAAATAAATTAACATTGGGTAGTAAAAGAATATTAGAGAAAGATTATTATAATAACGTTCCATTGTATATTATTAATTATAATGATTGTTTTAGAGAGATAGAGAGCATAATAAAGAAAAATTGGGAATTCTTTGTGAATGATAAAATTGGGAGACAACTTTTTCAAGGTCCAATAAAATTTGTATACAAAAAAAGTCCATCTTTTAAAAATATATTAGAAAATAAAGGAAAGACTGAAAAATATAACAACAGAAGTAAAGGTAACTTTAAATGTGGAACATGTAGTACATGTAGTCACATATATTGTTCAGGTACAGAAACAATCATCAATGGCTGTAAAATTAGAATATATGGGCATTACAATTGTTTAACAACAAATGTAGTATATATAGCTTTGTGTCAACAATGCAAAGCCTTCTATGTTGGGAAAACAAAAAGGCAATTTAGAGAGCGGATTAAAGAACACCTTTTGGATATACAACATCATAAGAGTACTAATGCTTTAGTGAGACACATCATTGAAAATAATGACCACAAATTTAAATTTATGGTCATTAATCAAATCAAATATGACCCACAAGGAAAGATAACTATGTGCCATTTGGACATGGAGGAATTAAAATGGCAGATAAGTCTGAATTCATGTATTCCACCAGGGATAAATGAATACATGACTATCATGCCATTATTGAAATTGAACAGAGTTTATGGTAAATAATATATATACATCCATCATATATTTATTATTCTTATAAATTAGTTCTATATACAAAATTGACTAAATTTATATTATTTAGTTATTATTCATTAATTATTTTTAATTTTGCAAGTGTGGGTTATATTAAATTTGACTACATACTAATTGGACTATATATAACATACATATTATATATTATATACCATACTATAACAGTAAACAAAGTAATACTTGTCAGCATTATTATTTAAAATATGTTTGGTTAATTTCAATTGTATTTTTGGTATTATGCATTTTATATTATATTATATCATATTATCATACCTTTAGTATACTGTTAAAAATACATATATATATATATATAAAATATATGAGACACAGTCGGATGAGGGATTATATACATAAATTATATAAATTACACACACATATATATATATATATATATATATATATATATATATATTTAATTTTTTTAAATTTTAATACAACATTATATATATTAAATATGTTACATAGATAAATGAGTTTCAATATATGTAAGTATCAAGTAAAATTTATTATTTTATGAATATGTATAGTTGATTAAATGTATATTTATATAGTTGTTTTTAATACAAAATACACACATATATATCTTCACTGGAGTACATATATATATATATACAGTTGATTCAAGTTTGTAAATATAATGGTTTTTAATGGATATGAAATGTTCTTGAATGAGTCATTTCCCTTTTAAGAATTCATTATTGAAAATCAAGGATACTAATTAAGTAATTATTCAATACACAATACTGTATAAAAATCTTGGGTTGAAACAGTAGTATGTATTCTGAAGAAGTTCGTATGGACGAAACCTAGGTCAATAAAGAAGTTTTTTGCTGCAGGAACGTGTGGTGGCTTTTCGTTGGGTTAGTTCCAGTGCTACAAGAATATAACTTCATCAAACTTGGGTTTGCTTTTCATCTCCTTATTGGCATCGGCTACATCTTGCTGTTTTACAACAGGTTGCAGTATTTTTTGGTTACTATGGTGGCAAATAACCCTGGAAGCAGCAAATGTACCAGGTTTAAATTACCATATTTCACTTCTACCATTATTAAAATTAAGGGCTGCCAAAGTATAAAGACTGCTATATGTTTTAATATGACAGCAGATGGCACCAGTTCATTAACACACAGATATGTATATACTAAACAAGTTTATTTATATTTTTTTAAATGTTCACATTTTAATGATTATTAATGGTATATGAATTAAATACTATATATTAACTTTTAAGAAACCTATTTATGATATATCAAGTGAGTTTTTTTATCTATTTATTTTAGGTACATTTTGCGGTGATAATATACAAGCCTTATTTAATATTCATGAGCCCTTTAAGAGAGCATGATTAGTGTGTTTGAAATGCACTTTAAGAAGTTGATTGGTTAATGTAGTTGTTTGTAAGCTATTTAAGATGCAATTAGTGTAATTTTTATTATCTGATGAAGTCCAAGTTTTATGTGGACGAAAACGCGCACTGTGTAATAATTACGTTAATGTTTTCTTGGTGTTGTGGATATTAATAAATCGTGGAGTTTTAATAAGTTGGTGGAGTGCCTCTCTATTAGCCCATTGGGCTCTTTTGGATGTTTTGTAGTGTTTTTTGTGAGTGCACTTTTCGCAGTTTTCTGGATTAAGTAACATTTAAGCAATATGTTGTTTCCAAATTTAAAAAACTCCTTTAGAGTAGCATTGTCACATTTCTGTAAGAAGCATGTGTAAAGGATGACATTGGTAAAAAAATTCATAATTTGTTACACAATCTGTCTCCCAGGTTAGCAAATATTGGTACCATGGTCACACCCATAACCACCCCAGTCCTCTACCTGAAATATTTACTTTGAAATATGAAAAAAATATTATTCAATATAATGTATAAACATTCACAAATATTGTCTATACCTGTATGTGAAATATGGACACAATCCAATAGTAAATCGCTTAACCATCTCATCCCTACATTCTTTGGAATCAGTGCAAATAAATCTTTTACATCAGTCATGACAAAAATCATATCACTTTTATACCTTATAGATCTCAAAATATTCATGAGTCTTTAAGATCATATGGGAACAATTCAGTACTTCCTTTCAAGATGTAATCAACATAGATTGGTAGGGGTTCCGGTTTCCCTCCAAACACTGATATAATAGGTCTCAAAGGTGGACCGTTTTGATTTTGTGAATTTTAGGTATCCCAAATATCCTTGCAATAATTGGATGTTTAACAGTTAAGTAACAGTGTAAGGTATTATGTATTCTTTGGTTTAAAAGTGAATCACCTAAAAATATTCATATTTTTATAAGCTAACAACACTTTATTTTTTGAAACAATGTCATAAAAATGTCATTATATATTCCATGTGCAACATCTTACTATGGTTAACGAATGAGTCCATAATGACAACCCCCTCACCGTTATCTAGTTTGATAACTTTGATTGCATTCCAGTCTTAGTGGACGAATAAACTGTTATGGATCTCTTTCAGTCTGTCCAACTGAGAAAGGTCAATTAGCAGAGTGAGTCCTTCAGTCTGGAACTCCATCCCTCCAGATATCTGAAACCCTCTTATTCCAGAATTCTTTAGACATAAACTCCTCCTTCACGTAAGGAAAAAAAATCAGTGCTGTTGCCTACCATGTGTAAGCCAACCCTTTCTTTTTTTTCCATTCTTATTCTTCTCTGTTATTTTATATAAATATGCATCATCTTATACATCAAAAAGCATGTAAGTGTAATTTTTATCTTTTGTTTTACTCTGCTGTTAAAGTTTACATGTACAGCTTAAATGCTAGAAAATACAACTGACTGTGTTTTATATTGTTTACTAAGATGTTTTGTAATATTTGTATAAAATAATGTAATATTTTACATTCTGTAACAATTCTGCCTTCTTCTTCGTTGAGAACATGGTTGTAAAGATTCCAAGGATAGGGTTGCCATCTCTCCCGGATTGCCCACGAGTATCCTGGATTTTTATAGCATCTCCCATCTCCCGGAAGTAATTGAAAAAACTCTTGACGTTTCCAGGAATAATTACATCACACTCTCGGTTAACCGGAACTCAAGCAACCGGCATTCACTCACACATGATCATGCTCACTTTCTCCCAATCTCTCTCCCTCACACACACACACACACACACTCACACACACACACACACACACACACACACACACACACACACACACACACACACACAGTCACTTCCTTATTCATACCTGCATTCACTCACACATCGGTCTCACTGTCTGTCACACGCACACACGCACACATACGCATTCATTCATACATCACTGTCTCTCTCACATGCACATACCCACTTATGCATTCATTCATACATCGCTGTCTCTCACTCTCACATGGACACAGTCACACACCCACTTAATATGCATCCATTCACATATTGCACTCACTCTCCAGATCTCTCTCTCACACACACACACACACACACACACACACACACACACACACACACACACACACACACACACACACACACACTCTCTCTCTCGCTCAACCTCTTAAAGCAAGAAATCTGGACAAAGTCAATAAAAGTGGGACAAAGTCCCAAAAATAGAGGCAGTTTTTAAATATTGCCCATTATTTGCTTGCTTTGTCCAGATTTTTTGTTCTTAGAGGTAACTCTCAAGCAACCAGAAATGACATTTATCTGGCATCTACCAATCCCCATGGCTGCTGGATAACTGAGAGTCTACTGTACTTAATTTGTTGCTTTGGCTGCACTGCATATGAATGATAAAACCTCACAAGTCGCAATGGCTGAATCAAAGCATTCAGATTCTGAATCTGAAAGTTGTATAAAGGCAAAAAAGAAGCATCACTGTTCATTCAATGATAAATGGTTAAAAGAAGATGATTTTAAGGATTGGTTGGGTAAGAAAACAAAGTCTGAAGCAGAATGCAAAATTTGCCATCCCACATTTACAGTAAAGTATAAGGGACGCAGATCGGTAGTAGTGCATGCAACATCGGAGAAACATAATAAAAATGTGAAGGAGATTAAACAAAATACAGTCGTGATGAGCTTCTTCAGAAAACCAAATACCAAAGAGGGTGATCTTATAACAGCTGCTGAAGTAAATCTAACTTACCACAGTGTTAAGCATCACCACAGCTATGCAAGTCAAGATTGCAGTAACAAGTTAATGGAAACTATTTTCCCAGAATCTAGTATTGCAAAAAAGATTGCTTGCAGCAGAACCAAAGCAACTAGTATAACTGAAAATATTCTCACTCCTGGTTCACAAGAACATTTGATCTCTGACTTACAAGAATCAAAGTACTTTTCAACAGCAACTGACTCTTCAAACAAAGGAAGCGTTATGCTTTTTCCAGTTAAAGTGCAGTATTTTTCAGAATAAGAAGGAATAAAACATGGTTTGCTAGACTTTTATGAAGACTCAGATGAAAGCAGTGAGGCGATAATGGGTTAATTAGTTGAAGTAATAGAGAAAAATGGATTGGACATAAGCCGAGTGTCTGCATTTTCTGAGGATAATACTTCAGCGAATTTTGGCAAGAAGATTTCCGTGTATGAGAAACTGAAAAAAAGAAATTTTGAACTAATTTTGACGAATTGCAAATGCCATGTTTTGCATAACTGTGTTAAACAGGCATACAAAGCTTTGTCAATGGACGTTAACATTCACATTCTCAAAGTTTATGCTGAATTTTCCAGATATGCCAAACGAGCTGCACAGCTCCAGTCATTTTTTGAGTTTGTTGAACTTAAGTATCAAGACATTCTTTGATATGTACCAACGAGATGGTTATCATTACTTCCAGCACTTGAAATAATACTTCTAGGATGGCCTGCTTTGCAGTCTTACTTTGTTTCACGAGGAGAAGATGAATCCCACAAAGTAATTTGGGATGCCTTTAGAGATGAAGAAAGTGAGTCTATACCTAGACTATGCTGCTGTTTCTTACAGAATGTTATGCAGGTCTTTCAAAGTAGTGTGCTAATGTTAGAGTCGGATCAAACTACTAGTTCCGTACTGCATGATATTATGGTTGGAATAAGATGGAAAATTGCAGATTGTAAGCAAGACAAATTTTATGGAAAGGCTGTTGCAGACATGCTTAAAAGAATTACACAGGATAAGAAAAGGCACTTTAAAGCTGATGCTGATCAATTCTACAAGTGTTTAAACTACCTAGACAAGTGGTATAATTACCAGGATTCAGAATTTCAAACAATGAGAGCTTTAACCTTGATAGAACCAGTGATGTGGAGCTTATTCGAGGAACTGGCAGACAAGTTGTGCATTAATATTAACATATGATGACTGGTGTATTTCGCACAGCATCCAAACAGAGCTGGTGGGAAAAAAATGAATGTGTGGTTGATCAATGGAAGGATTTGTTTGCAAAACTGACACATAGGAACTATGGTGAGGAACTCTTTAAAGTTGTATCCTTCGCATTTTCTATACCTGTGTCAAATTCTTCGTGTGACCAAAGAAAGAAATCATCTGGGACTTTGTGTTTTGCGAGCTGAGCTGCAGGTGTGTGAAAATTTGAGGTACAGTTGTTCTCATTTTCATGAGTTCTTGATGAAGGCACCTAAATTGTTGGCAGCTGCAAGATCTGATCAGAAATATACATTAAGCGCAAGTAGTTTTCGTGACTCTACCAAAGCACACAGAATGAACATTTGAATAATTAGCTTACAGTTGTATTATTGTTTTGAACTTTTCCTGTACATAGTATTCATTGTACAATCATTATGAATATTAACATATCAATGATTGATAGTCTCAGAGTCAGACAGCACTTAGGCCAAACAATACGGTTTGTATTTAGCATTAAAATAGCATCTCCAGGAATTAGCCTTATGTGAGATGGCAACATTGTCCAAGGATCAACCTACTAGCCCATTTAATAAACATTCAATTGAAATTAAATAGTCTGAATTTGAATTTTGTACAAAAATTGTACTGAAATTCTGAGAAACATAACTGGATGATTCACCACTCAAGCTGATGCAACACTGTGCTAATGTCTTAATGAATGGGTAAAATAATATTAAAACTGCAAGTTTCTTGTTTAGGTTAGAAGGTTTAACTTGTAAGGACATTCTTTTGATGGTTTGAAAATACACTGAATGCCAATGACATTGAATCCAGTTTTTATTATTTGCTGAGGGCATTTTTTTATTGATATTTCATCATACCTTTCAACCTCTTAGTGCAATAAATCTGGACAAAGCCTAACACAATGGGGTGAAAAGGCTCCAAAAAAGGGACAGGTTTTAAATAATGTTCTTATAAACTTCGAGGGTTTCTTGAAAAACAAGATTTATGCTAGCATGCATTTTTCTGAAGGATATGGCATGTGAGACTCAAATTTGTGTAATTATTTAGTGACTTCAGTCCTCAGTGGTTTGCCAGAAAAACACAAATTTTATGAAGGAAAGGCCAACAATTTGAGTCAAAAATCTGGACATTTTGTGAAAATCTGAACTATTTAGAGGTATGCGTTTCATTTCCTGATCTGGAAGATTTCATTTTTTTTTTTTTAAGAAAATGGCATGGTAAAGTCTGTAATTCAACAGTCTAGTGTTACATACTTGCAGTTAAAGCTGCTGACATTTCAGATACACTGATGGATCACATACAGGAAGGCCTGCATGGAAGAAAATAATCAGTAGAATTGTCAAGGCACTTTGCTTCTGTTGTACTTTGCAGACAGTTAGTACACAGTGATCCAATATTTTCCAGAAGTGTTTTAGAAACAAATTGTACATCATCCTGATGTTGGATGTTGCAAGAGCAGACATTTGTCATTTGCATGATTTAAATCCAAGTCCTCCATCTCTCCGGTTTCACAGTTTGGCAGTCAGAAATCAGTGATCTGTACTGATTCATACAGTTAAAAAGTATCTAAATGTGGAAAAAAGTATACAAACAGGAATATGGTAACTATATCTTTAAAATAAAGTCTTAAACTGTGATGGGTTACATAAATATTAAAAGAAGCGGGGGAAGGGAAAACTGCAAAGAGAATTCAATCACAATAGGTGGAACTGAAGGTTCCTGTCCAAGAATGGCTTTATGCAACTTCCCCAAAATGAGTTCACATCTTGGCAGGAGCTCTGTAAACAAAGTCTAGCCCATATGGTTTAATGGAATTTCTAAAACTCTGCAAATTTTTAGTAGAACATATATGAAGTTTTAAACACTGACAAAAACATAGTCTTCAGGAAGTATGAGATGATTGTTTATGTAAAAATATGATTTATTTTTGTTGCATATAATTTTTTAGCATTTCTCTTCCTATTTTAAGGGATTGCCAAGATTTTGATTAATGTTTGTTTTGGTAGCATTTCATCTTCCTCAGGAAAGGTTGTGTGTGTGACTTGGCTTCTTAGGTCTTCATTTTAAGAGAATCACTTTTATAACGTCTGGTATATGAACTTAGATCAGAACTGTAATCTTTACGTACATATATATATATATATATATATATATATATATATATATATATATATAGATAGATATATGAGTGGTGGTGTAATCATATTTCTGTATAGGTAACAACCTTAAAGTGATACACTGCTTTGTCACAGAGCAGCTAGAACACTGAATAAATGTAGTTTTACTTATAATTTTGTTTAACAAGTTCTTGTTATCCAGTCTGTGTAAGATCATTTTAATATTATGGCACTTATTTGCAACATTCAAAAAATTTCTAAAACTGTGATGGTCTTATAAACAAATGTGTCAAAAATGCAGTAGTGCAAAAACTTTGTTGTGGGCCACGGGACCAAGCAAGATATTACAAACCAAAAAAAAAAAAACTTCAGGGCTACCTAATCCATTTGTTTACAGCTTGTAAGAATACATATATGTGTGCCTGAATCAAGACACTCTACAAACTTCATAATTAATCCTTTTGGTCAGCATTATCCAAAGATGAAAATAAAATGCCACGCCAACAAAAAGAGTCTGCAAGTTTAAGCAGAGAGTCTAATAGAAGGAACAACAAAACAAAACAAGACTCACTGCTCAATAGCATTTTACTCCCATAGATCAGTGTGTCCTATTTTGTTTTGATAAAAATAAAATATCTAACAACAAGTGAAGAGCCAGAACAGATGCAAAATAAAAATCACAATCCTCATCCTCATCATCTTCTGCAAAAGTTGCCTTCAAATGGGTCACTGTTGCCTAATGAAAACTGTTATGCAGCTATTCAGCATATTCCAATGATAACACTCTATGTTTATTAACATTGTTTATACTTGGAAATTAAACATGTTTTGGAAATTAAACATATTCTTTCTGAGTGCTAGGCTGTATCAGCCAGAAGAGTAGTACTGAGTGAGTGCACTGCTGGTAGCCGTATATGTATGTGCATGCATGTACCAGTGGGAAGAGATTTACTTAATATTTGTTTACAGGATAGACTGACTGCTGCTCTTAGCTCCTGGAGGGAAGAGCTCCATACAAAATACAGTGTATAAAGTAGAAAAAGCAAATCAAAGAAACATCCAGTACAATGTCCATATACCTGAAATATAACACTTTGGTTATTAAAAGGAAAATGTCGACACTGATCTCAGGACTGTATATAAATGTACATTTAGCAGAACAGGTAGTTCATAATTACAGTGTAATACACAGAACAAATATGTCTGATCGATGCATATAAAATTTTGGTTATCTTACACTCTGAAGAGTGTAGTTTAAGTGAACACCTTCAGAGCAGCTTATTTTGATTGTGGTTTATTGAAGCATCATTAACGTGTTATACAAGCCGGCAGTGTGTTGTTTTTTTTTCACTTTTTCTCATTGTTATATTACTGTGGAGTTGGTGTATATGAATAAAAGGGGTATGGGGCATGTCCTTCACATGGATGTGCAGGGGGACTTAACTTCCATAAAAATACTTGCTTTTTTATGGTTTTTCAAGTTATGCTTCTTGACGAAAAAAAATCAGTGAAGAATGACTCATTCTTCTGTGATTCAACAAAACACTGGTCAACCGGTGTTTTGCATACCATAAGAAACAGTTGATACTGTTCTGCCCTATAGCTATGTGCAGCAGAGAAGGTGGCTTCTGTTAGAATTTAGCACATCTGCTGTACAGGAGGTATCCTTTTTTTCACACATGAAAGAATATCAGACTTAGCAATATCATCTGACATTTATTAGTAAGTCATAGTAGCAGGTTTGTGTTTCTTTATACTCAACCAGCTGAGTTAGACTGTAGCAGAGTTAATAATTTCTAGAGAGATCTCTTGATAGTTCAAAAAGGAGAGACGATATGTATAAGGCTTTACAAAATTGACATTTTAAGGGGAGGGGAAGTATTCATAAATGAGGTTCAGGGACTTTACATGAGGAGGAGGAGTACATAAGATTAGGACTAACAGAGCAATTAGAGCAAGCAGAGGAATTTTTATATTTTTTTTTTTAGTTTGAGAAGGATGATGTAAAAGTGAGTAGGCTGGTCAGACTAGTAATTAGGAACAACTAGCAGGTGAGTTTTATGTTTTGTTTGTTTGGAAGTGTAAGCAATTTAGCATATTCTACAGCTGTTTGGCTTAAAAAAACTAGGGGCAGGATTCACGAAGGCTTGCACGGAATCTAAGAGTAGTGTAAGACTCCATGCAGCCTTCGCGATCCAGGAACAGCCCAAAGTCCGTGTAAGAGACCAGCTAAAACGTCTCTTACACGGAGTGGGCGTGGATAAGCTAATCACCTCACTTGCAGCCGAATAGCATGCAAATGAGGTAGATTAGCGATCCAGGAAGCCCAAAGCAGCCCGTGTAAGAGCCGTTTTAGCTGCAGAAATGTACTCAGTTGACAACTGAGTACGTTTCTGCAAAAACCACAATGGAGCCATGTCAGCTCCAAATAAAGGGTGCATATGTGTCAGGCAGCATGCCAATGGCCAAATATGTGGCCATTGGCAAGGTACCCCGATGCAAATAGGAGAAATATTTTTTTTTCGGCGATCGCTGATGTTTAAACCCAGCGCAGCCCTGCGCAAACGGACTGCGCTATATAAAAACATAAAAATGAAGGTTATAAACCCACAAATGTGGGTTTTATGCAATACATGGATTTACAATGCAGGGACCAGCAGACCAAAAACAACATGGCCACTGTATAGTGGTTGCTAAGGGGGGGAATCTGAGTCTAAGACATGTAACTAAGCATTAGTAGGCAATCTGATGCAAATGAGTGTTAGGATACTGAATTCCACTGTCACATAGCAAATGAGCACATTCTGAGTAGGGTAAGAGTTACATAAGGGGGAGGAACAGAGTAGGAGATAGGTGACATCACAAGGGGGAATGGCAGAAAGAAATACAGTTCATTGGAGTCCAGAGTTACATGACAGATGTCAGACACATATCATGGAAAGAGGAGTGCCACAACATAAGCATGGGAAAATCAAGAAATGGAAGGTGTACACTGCTGCCTACACCAAAGTTTCTTGCTGGGCGTGCATGCGCACCTGTGCATGCCATGAAGCACGAGTAGGGCAGTGTGCGTGCGTGTAAGGCAGACTGAGCATGTGGGAGCGTGTTAGTAGATGTTTACCACCGTTTGTGCTGGTGTGCGCGCGTGTAGGGCAGGCTGAGCATGTAGGAGGCTGTTGGCAGACTTGTAACACTGTTTGCGCGGGTGTGCGCATGTTTTAACCCGAATAAGCAGATTCTGAACCGTGTAAGCATGTGTGCGCGCGTGTAAGAGACTGTGAGCATGTTTCTGCTGGTATGCACACTGCTCCCCCCTGAGGAAACAGAAAGGAAAAAGGAAGCAACAGAATTAGTAGGAAGCTAGCAGGGAATACTGCTGGAGCTAACAGGTGAAAAAAATTAGAAGTAGGCAATTACACAGGCAGAATAGTAGCTCAGCCCAACACTTAAAACTCTGCAAACAGCAGTGCAAGATGTTTCTCACAAGAGACACTGCAAGACAGGAGTAAGCTATTAGAAGTGAAAACTGAAAAAGCTGAACTCAGAGCAGAAATGTTAGGGGCTGCCATAGCTGTCATAATGAGACATAGACGACTTGCTGAGGGTGGTGACAATGCAGATTGTGCCAGACAACCCACAGTGAGGAGACGGAGAAGAGTGTACAGGCCCAGGATCACCTACCATGGGTTACATGAGCTGGATATAGAAGAGTGCTATAGAGTGGACAGAGACCTCCTGCAGCAAATAGTGGAGCTGTGCAGGCCATGCCTCACACACACAGAACCAACAGAGGGGAACCCATCCCAGTGGAAACCAAGGTATGTGTTGGACTAAGAATACTAGCAACATGTACCTTCCAGAGACCAACTGGTGATATGATGGGGATATCACAGGCATCAGCCTCCAGGGTACTGCACCAGTTCCTGGATGCCATGTCAGCACATGTCGGTGATCATGTATATTTCCCCAATGCCCGTGAGGTATTGGCCAGCAATATGTGTCTCTTCCGGCAAATAGCGGAATACCCTGAGGTAGTGGGTGCAATAGACTGCATGCACATACGCATCAAAGCACCAGCCGGTGAGCGGGGTAGGGCCTACATTAACCACAAGGGCTTCCCCTCCATCAACTGCCAGGTCGTGTGTGATGCCCAGGGCATAATAATGAATGTGTGTGCTGGTTGCCCTGGGAGCTACCGTAATTCCCACATCTGGCATTTGACGCAGCTGTACCAGACATTTGCCAATGGGGACATCCCACACGGACACCTAGCGGGGGATGCAGGTTATGCACTGGAGCCGTGGCTGATGACACCCATCAGAAACGCACACACACCTGAACAGGAACGCCATAATGAGGCACACGCACAAACACGTAATGTAATAGAGCGTGTGTTTGGGCTGCTCAAGTCACGGTTCCGGTGTCTGGACACATCTGGTGGAGCCTTGCAGTACACACCAACTACATGTACCCAAATTGTCATGGTATGTGCTATGCTACATAATATGATCTTGTGAAAACAGCTGCAGCAGGACCAGCATAGGGCTGGCCCAAACAGCCCCCCACCATTGCCAAGGCCATCACAGGCAGAGCGTGACTCGGAGGAGGAACAACATGAGCCTGCCCCAGTAGGCAGAAGGAGTCGTGCCCAGTATGCCCTGGCCTTGGCAAAGAGGCAACACATAGCACATACACTGGCTCAGTAGGAACCCTGGGAATGATACCCCCTCTGACTCACTCAAATAATAACAGGGATGCCTAAAATGACATGACCTGCTCACAAACATGTACAGGGAGTGTAATATGTGCATCCGACAGAGGCAGCCTTGCAGCACCACCTGAGGCATGAATGCCATGTGTTAAGTAATGTAACACCATGTACTATATGCACACCTGAGGACCGTGACTAACATCCTACCCTCACCAAGTATCATGCCACAATATGACAATGAGATGATCAAGTGCAATAATTGGCTGAAGTATTGCAGTTAGTCAAAGGGGATCCAATGTGTGCCAGCCTGGGATGACATGCTGAGCATGAAATGATGCTCCACCTGCTAGGACTGGCATGCACCTATCAGTGCAGGCCATATGGATACTGGCAAAGGCTGTTGTTACCCACAGCGTGCCCTGAATAGGTAAGGCTCAAAACACAAACCTACCTCCATAGGTATCAGAAGGGATAAGAACCTTGATGTAATGCTACCCAATGCCAGAAGTCTAAGCAGCAAGATGCATGCAGTCTAAACTCACCCAGTATGGAGAATGTTGATATCTGTGCTGTAACAGAAAACTGGGTCAAGGCTCACAACAGCACCCTAACACTACCAGGTTACACCTCATACTGTGCTGTACAGCCTCAAAACATGGAACAAGCTACAAAAGGAGGGTGACTAGCAATAATTGTCAAGGATAACCACACACCCATGTTGGTACCACAACAAGAAGTAGTATGGACTAGCCATGGTCAAGTAACAGTGGCTAAAACTGCCCCCCAGTTTATAGCCTGCTACAGACTACCATCCCAACACCAGGAACTGCACCTGGCCTATGTTGGAATACATGAATATAGCAAGTCCTCCAAATCACATTATATTGGGTGACTGAAAATACCCAGACATAGACTGGGAGCATTATACTAGCTCCAACACTGTAGGACAAACGTTCATAGAATCCATAAACCAAAATGCCCAGGAACAACGTACCACTCCCACAAGAGGGGTAAGCATACTGGATGTGATAATCAGCAACATGGGTACTGGATGGCAAGATGAGAAGTGTATTGCTCACTGGTAAGACCAGACCATAGAGTAATCACAGTGGATATACACATCCTGACCACAGCCCCTGGCCAGAAAACCACAGTGAAAAACATGTGTAAAGCAAAATTTGCACTCCTCCAAACTGATGTGGAATCCATTAAAGGTCCTGTGCAGGTGCAAAATATGGGCCACACCTCAGAACCTGTTATACAGGCATTCCATGAACACTGCCAGGAATGCTTGGATTATGCAATCCTAAATTAAAACAAGACACAATGCCATACATGCAGGCATCTGGCATGGTGGACACCAGCCATAACCAAACCATGCAAGAGAATGAGGAAGCTACTACATGATAGAGCAAACATAAAAAGAAGTAATCACTGATCAGTAGTATGGCAATAAAATATGTCCATACATACAATCCACTAAGGCCAGCCACAACAAGTTGAATCTGTGAATCTTGAGGCAATGTTACACCTGCCCCAAGTACACAGACAACCCCAACTCCCCAAGAAATACAAATATATGTGAGAGATGCAACCATCTATCCAAACTGGAGGCTGAGCTCCCTCAACTCAGTACTCCCAAAACTAGTCAGGAGGAGAAGGTAACCACACACACCACAAACCCAGTCCCACATAAACCTATCACAACTGCAAACCAAAGACATAAACACAGAAAAACATTCCCAGAGGCCCGAATTACAAACACACCACACCAACAGAGGCCTCCAAAGCAGACACTCAATCAAACAACCTCCAAACATAGCACATGCAACACATAGTACACAAAGCTGGTGTGCCAAACAGTCACAGGCCAGAAGGAGAAACAACATGCCTGATACAGTTGTAATAGGTGACTCCATAGTGAGACATGCTGCTGTCCCGCACACCAGAATGAACAAGGGAAAGGGTACAGTAAGCTGCCTGTAGGCTGCTACAATACGCCACATAACACAAGTATGCAGGTCACCCCAAAGCAAGTAGAAATATGATGCAGTCATAGTCCATGCTGGTGTGAATGACCTGAGATGTACCTCCCCAGACTACATGAAAAGAGACATAGATGAGCTCCCCGATTATGTAGTCCAGGCCAGTATGACACTGACCGTTTGCAGCATACTACCCTCACCAAGAATGATGCCACAGTACAAACACGGAATGATCAGTTATAACAAGTGGCACAATTACTGGTGTCATTCCAAGGGGATCCAATGTCTGTCTGCTTGGGATGTCATGCTTGACAAGCCACGCAGCTGTTCCAGGGATGGCTTGCACCTGTTATCCCTGGGCGTCTGGATATTGGATAAGGCTTTTGCCACCTCCATAGAGCCTTTCGTAGGCAAGACTGAAAAGACTAACCCACCACCCTACAAAACATAAGTGGAAAGAAACATAAGGGTAATCCTGACCAATGCCAGATGTGTAAACCTCAATATGCATGCTCCCGAGGCCATCCCCAGTATGGAGAACATCGATGTCTGTGCAGTGACAGAAACCTGCTGCAAGCCTCCTGACAGCACACCAGCACTACCAGGTTATACTACATATCATGCGTTATGGCCCCAAAACCTGGAACAAAACATAAAAGGAGGGTGAGTATCCATATTCAGCACAGACACCCATATGTCCAGGTAACTGACAATGCACAAGGCATTGGAGTCCACCCATGTGCAACTAACCATAGGCAAGACTGCTGTACAGTCTGTAGCATGCTACAGACCACACTCTCACACACAGGAACCCCACCCAGCCATCCCGAAGACACTGGACAGTATGAATGTCCCAACAAATACCAAACAAGGTACTCACAAATTACCACATAGGTGGTAAACCATTATGTATGGAAGGAATAATCAGGGACCTAGGGACACAAGTGGACAGTAACCTGTTATGTGACACTCACATTGCCAATGTGGCTAGGAAGACTGTCTATATTGGACACCGTATCACGAAAGGATTCACATCTACTTCAACAGAGGTCATTGTGCCCCTATACTGTTCTCTTATCAGACCCATAATCTAGTACAATGCCTCATTTGGGATGTACCTTACCTGACACCTGCAGCAGTTAGAAAGACCTCAAAGGTACCTCACCAAGAGGATAAAGGGTCTCAAATATATGTCATATGCTGCCTGGATGTAGACACCCCAGCTGAATGCAGTCACATGCTGCCTACACAGAGGCATTGTATGTCTGTTGTACAATGCCATGTCCAACACAGGAGTAATGGACATGCTCCACCCCAGAAAACTCAAAGCCATCGGAGCTGTGAGAGTGAGAGATGGCAACCTCAACACATAATGAAATAGGATGTGCTGGTGGGACAGATACATAACCCAGAGGCTCCCCACACCCTGGAACAGAATCCCACTCCATGTTAGGCAGAGCCCCTCACTGACACTCTTCAACAGGAATCTTGCCAAGTGGATGGATGATCGTAGAGTTACACTGGGGGTCTTCACTGTGTCACGTCCATACAGAGGCACAGCAAAGCAAATCATAAATGGCCATAATATTCACATAGCAAGGGGTGGCGAAAGCCACACACACTCTGGCTAGTCTTACAAATGCCCTAGGGTGGATAGCCTAGTATGAACCTATGAACCTATGAAGATACAAATTGTGCAGGACACTAAGGATAATCCCAAGGCTTCCACAACTGATGGTAGGAACCGTGTTGGGAATTCACAGATATGCTCTGAATCACACAAATATTACAAACAACATACCAAACACACACACATATTGCCAACATACATCCTGACAGGTGCAGTGCAAACCCCCAGAATGCAAAATATCTATCCCAGCAGACTGCTGGCCCCCTGACATTGCAGATGCTGAGGTAACAGCCAGCATCTACAAAGCAAAACACACAGCAGCAATGGTATGAGATGGTGTCCTGGGCTGAGTCCAACATGGACTCCAAGAAGAATGGAATGCCAAATCACATTACTGCTCAATGTCAGCCTTATCACAGGATATGTACCCAAAGAGCAGTGTACAACAACAGTGGTCCTTCTCAACAAAGGTGTTGCCTGAATGGATACTGAAAACCACCACCCCAGAATCCTGAGAAGCTCGGTCTGCACAGCTATGGAAAGGATCAGCATGTACTGCAGACATAAAGATATTGGGGACCTACTGACACCGGACCCTACCCAGTGTGGCTTTCTTAAGTGCAGATCCTGCCCCTAAACATGTTTGACTCATTTGAAACAGTCATTAAGGTCATTGATGAGGGCAATGTGGTCCACACAGCGTAGCTGGACCTTGCAAAGGCTTCTGTACAATACCCTACATGTTCATTATAGATATGCTCACCAGCTTAAATATAAACCCCTATGTCAGTAGAGGGGTTGCAAGCCAGACCAAGGACAGAACTGACATGGTCAGACATGCTGCAGCCATGTCAGACTACAAACCAGATATAACTGGCATCCCACAAGGCTTGGTCCTGGGACCTCCCTCGTTTGGTATATATGTCCCATAGGTACAGGCCAACATGGAAGGACTGTGTCTGAACATGTTTGCAGAGGACTACAAACTGCCCACCATATCTGACCCTCCAGCTGACACAAGCATCCCACAAAAGGGCCACATAGAAACAGACAACTGGTGCCATAGCCATGTCAGCAAGCTAATTGCAGAAAAGTGTATAGTCAACCCCCGTGGATATACAGTAAGTGCCCACCAATTACCACATAGGTGTTAACCCATTATGTACTTAACATGTAATGAGAGACCAGGGGACACAAGGTGATAGATATCCTGCATTGGACAAACATGTGGCTGTAGTGTTTACAGAAACATACCATATACCCACCTAATCATGAAGGTTGTCAGATCTAGATAAGGGGAGGACATTGTGGCTCTGCAGTCATCCTTCATCAGCGTTACAATTGACTACAATAGCCCCTGTGGGATGTACCTCAGCAGACACCTCCATCAACTGTAAAGTCGCCAACAGTACCTCACCAGGAGTATCAAAGAGCTTGCACAGATGCCATGTGTTGCCTGATTAAACAAACTGCAGCTACACACACTGCCATACTGCCCACACATAGGCAAGCTGTGCCTGATGTATAAAGCCATGTCCAAGCTGGAATCAATAAACATGCTGCACCTTGTACAATCTGAATGGCAGTGAGCTATGCACATGACAGACCTGAACCCCAGCACTGACATACATAGGACAAGCTGTACTGCATGATCCATAACACAGAAGCCACCCCCACTGATGAGTAAACTCCCAGTACAGGCTATCCATAGAGTCACCCATCGATCCTCCTCAAGAGGAATCTTGATGAGTGGATGGGAGATGGTAGGTTTACCCTGGGTATCACTGTTATGTCACAGGTAGACAGAGGCACAGTATACTAAACATGACATATGTCATGGCAAACTCCACTTACAATGTGTGTTGAAGGACAAACACACTCTCCGACTAGCATTAGAAATGGCCTAGGGCACATCGCTAATGTTTGCAAATGTACACCTATGTTGTGGAATACACTACCAATGTTGGACAAGCCTGGTTTAAGTAGTTCATATCTGAACATAATGCAACATGGTCAGATGTGCACAACTGGCCCCTAACCAGGCTGTTGTGCTCACTATGGAAATGTAAAGTAGTGATAGGACTAAAGCCCAGGATACTGTCCACCACAGTCAAAGTACTGAACCAGTACACTATACAGTACTTCAGTGTTAGGTCAGTATGAAAGGATGTTGACAACTGTATGCAAAGTATCCCATGCAAATCCTGCAGGCACAGTATAATCCCTGTTGTGTTCACACACAAAGCAGTCGGACAGTAACTACACAACATGATACACAACACACAACCATAAACGGGAGATATTTGTTGAAGTTCACACTCATCCACAAATGTGGTGGGCTGCAGAGTTCAACATATGGAAAGCTCACACTGGGCATGCTCACACACTTTGATAAATGAGACATATGTCAGACAACATGCCATGGGAAGGCTGAACTGGGCATGCTCACACACTTAGGCCAAATCTCAGTTTAGCAGTTGGCCACACATATCTTTTATTTGTACGTGTTATTCCAGGAACCAACCACATTACAGCAATCTGCCCAGTGCACACAGTTAAATTACTACAGAGACATACGTGATATAGTGGATCCCTCCCATATGCAAACATCTTCCACAGATACACAAGTTGTTCATACAAACAGGGAATGCTATGGCAATAAAGACCTGCAAAGAGTCTATCAGCAACAAATAATGTGCATTTGACAATTAAACATATGGGTGTGGAGGTCAACACTAGGCTGTTTGCCCTAGGGAGTGACAGCTTAGCCAGAGTGTGCTTGGCGTCTGCCTCCCCACAGGATGCACATTCCCCTTTCTAAACACTGATGATGTCAGCACCCTATAAGTACAGCAGGAGAAGGGAAACCTCCCAGTAATGTGAATAGCGTGCTCCGCTAATGCATCTGTCTTGACTGTCAAAACATAGTTAGATAGGGGTTTGAATCCTGCAAATGATCTGTGTGTGAGTGGGGATGGTGTGTGTGCAAGTCCGTGTGAGGGAAATGTCCCTTTTGGCAACTGGGAAAACACACTACAGGATGCGCATTCCCCTTTCTTAACACTGATAATGTCAGCACCCTATAAGTATAGCAGGAGAAGGGACACCTCCCTGTAATGCGAATAGCGTGCTCCGCTAATGCGTCCATCTTGAGTGTCATAACATAATTAGGTAGGGCTTTGAATCCTGCAGATGCTCAGTGGGTGTGTGTGAGTGGGGTTGGTGTATGTGCAAGTCTGTGTGAGGGAAATGTCCCTTTTGGCAACTGGGAAAACACACTACAGGATGCACATTCCCCTTTCTAAACACTGATGATGTCAGCACCCTATAAGTACAGCAGGAGAAGAAAAACTTCCCAGTAATGTTAATAGCGCGCTCTGCTAATGTGTCTGTCTCAGATGTCATAACATAGTGAGGTAGGGGTTTGAATCCTGCCAATGCTCAGTGTGTGTGAGTGGGGTTTGTGTGTGCAAGTCTGTGTGAAGAAAATCCCCCTTTTGACAACTGGGAAAACACACTAAAGGATGCACATTCCCCTTTCTAAACACTGATGATGTCAGCACCCTATAAGTACAGCAGGAGAAGAGAAGCCTCCCAGTAATGCGAATAGCGCGTTTTGCTAATGCGTCCGTTTCGAGTGTCATAACATAGTTCGATAGTGGTTTGAATCCTGCAAACGGCAAGTGTGTGTTTGGATGAGGGGGGTTAGTGTGTGTGCGATTTTGTGTGAGGGAAATGTCCCTTTTGGCAACTAGGAGAACACACTACAGGATGCACATTCCCTTTTCTAAACACTGATGATGTCAGCACCCTATAAGTACAGCAGGAGAAGGGAAACCTCCAAGTAATGCGAATAGCGCGCTACGCTAATGCGTCCGTCTCAAGTGTCATAACATAGTTAGGTAGTGGTTTGAATGCTGCAAATGGCAAGTGTATGTGTTTGGATGAGAGGGGTTAGTGTGTGTGCAATTTTGTGTGAGGGAAATGTCCCTTTTGGCAACTAGGAGAATACACTACAGGATGCACATTCCCCTTTCTAAACACTGATGATGTCAGCACCCTATAAGTACAGCAGGAGAAGGTATGTGGCATGGACAATGACTGAGTCATATGTGTCCATGCCTCTGACTGACCTGTATGCTTGTGTTATGTGGTGGACCATAGTGCCCCACGGGCATATCACTGTGACCTTCACCTTGTCCAGCCTGGTGAGCATGACCTCACTGTACTGGACAATAAAGGTACCTAAGATAACTGTGGCAGGTGTGTTGTCTAGCTGTACAGGCTGTGACTGTTTGGCACACAGGATTTGTGTGCTATGTGTTATGCTTGATGTGTTCAGGCATAAAGTATGCCTGTGTGCCAGCTGCAGAGGTGTCTGCCGCTCATGCAGGATGCTATTCTTAGGCTCCACGAATGGCCCAGTGTGTTCACGTGCTTGTATTGCTGTCAGTGTAGGTCTACATCAGACTGGTATTGTAGTCACTGTAGTATTCCATGCCATGCCATGTTCAGAGTGCTTAGTCCCCAGTTTGGCTATGTGGTTCCATCTCATACATGTGTTGTACGTCCATGTGTAGGGGAGAGGGTTGACTGTGTACATGTGGCAGCTGTGACATTGCGACATGACCCACATATTCCACAACTGTACCATAGAGGTGACTGACAACTGACCTTTGCACATGCTACCATAGTATTGTGATTGCCATGGTGATTAACAGCAAATAGGGCCAATGGGGAACAAGGTACATAGGTTCATAGGTTCATAGGTTCATACTAGGCTATCTGCCCTAGGGCATTTATGAACCTAGCCAGAATGTGTTTCGTTGTCACCATCCATTGTAAATATATCTTGCCATGCCCTTTTCCGAGGTTAGTATACTGTGCCTCTGTCTAACAGTGACACAGAAGTGATACCCGGGGTACACCTACAATGTCCCATCCACTCATCAAGCTTCCTCTTGAAGAGAGTCAATGAGGGACTCTGCCTAACCTGGACTGGGATTTTATTCCAGAGTGAAGTGAGCCTCTTGGTTATGAATCTGTCCGTCCAGCATGTCCTATTTATTTCAGTGCTGAGGTTCAAGTCTCTCAAGCGTGTAGCCTGATGGGATTTGGATATTCTCAGGTGCAGCATGCCCATTAATTCTGGGTTTGACATGGCTTTAAACATCAGGCACAGATCGCCTCTGAACAGGTGGTATGCCACTGAGTAGAGCTGGGGTTTCTTTAACCGGTCAGCATATGGCATCTGTTTGAGCCCTTTGATCCTCTTGGTGAGGTACTTTTGGGGTCTCTCCAGTTGCTGCAGGTGTCTGGTAAGGTACATCCCAACAGGGGGATTGTACTCAATTATGGGCCTGATGAGGGATGAGTAAAGAGGCACGATGTCCTCCCCTGATCTAGATGTGAATCCCTTCATGATGGGGTGGGCTATATAAAATGTCTTTCTAACCACTTTGGCCACATGGTTGTCAAATGAGAGATTGCTATCAACTTGGGTCCCCAGGTCCCTAATTACTTCTTCTGTACTTAATGGATTACCACCTATGTGGTACTTTGTGGGCACTTTGTTTTTGCCAAAGGGGATGACTATACACTTTCTTGCATTCAGCTTGAGGCCATGGCTCTGGCACAAGTTGTCTGTTTCTATGAGGCCCTTTTGGAGGATGCTTGTGTCGGCTGGAGAGTCGATTATGGTGGCCAGTTTGCAGTCATCTGCATATTTGGTCAGCCACAGTCCTTCCGTGTTGGCCTGTACCTCCGATAAATATATACCGAACAAGAGAGGTCCCAGGACTGAGCCTTGTGGGACACAACTTGTAACTGGTTTGGAGTCTGGCATGGCTCCAGCAATTCTAACCATGTGGGTTCTGTCCTTGAGCCAGTGTGCAATCCATCTAGTGACATAGGGGCTTATATTTAAGCTGGTGAGCTTCTCTAGAATGCCCGAGTGGGGTATTGTATCGAAGGCTTTTGCGAGGTCCAGGTAGGCTGTGTGGACCACCTTCCCCTCGTCAATGGCCTTGGTGACTGTTTCAAAGAAATCAGCCAGGTTTGAGAGGCAGGATCTGCCCTTAACAAAGCCAAACTGGGTATGATCCAGTGTCTGTAGGTCCCCAATATCTTTATTTATGAGGTCCATGATGATCCTTTCCATAGGTCTGCAGACCGAGATAGTGTGGCTTATGGGGCAATAGTGTCCAGGATCCGTTGAGGCACCACCTTTCTGTAGTGGGACCACTGTTGCTGTACGCCACTCTTTGGCCACATATCCTGTAGTAAGGCTGGGATTGAACAGTAGTTTTATGTTTGGTTGTAGCTCTTCTTGGAGTTCATGTAGGACACAGCCCGGGACACTGTCTGTTCCCATTGATGCAGTGTGTATTGCTTTGGAGAGGGCAGCTCTTACCTGAGCATCTGAGATGTCAGGGGGGCAGCACTCTGCTGGGATACATATTTGCCCTTTTGGTGTGGAGGGAGGGAGAAGTTTGCGCTGAACCTGTCAGCTAGAATGTTGGGTTTGGTGTTTCTACTGACATTTTGGACTACTTCTGAGCATATCTGGGTATTACCACCCAGGTTCCTAACATAACTGAAGAAAGCCTTGTGATTATCCTTAGTGTCATGTGCAATTTCTCTCGAAGCTGGCCTTAGACAATCTTATGAGTGCCTGTAGTTATTTGCTAATACTGATCAGTGATGCCTTCCCTTTTTGGGATTTTGCTGTATCATTTAGTAGCTTCCTCCTTCTATTGTGTAGTTTGTTTATGGCTGGGATCCACCAGACAGGACGTCTGCCTTTGGAGGATTGGGTCTTGGTTTTATTCGGGATCACATGATCCATGCATTCCTGAAGGTGTCCATAGAATGCGTTTATAGAGGAATCTGCGGTCTGGTCTGTAGTTTCCACAGGCCCGGGGGCTTTGAAGGTTTCCACCTCAGTTTTGAGGAGTGTGAATTTGCTTTAAATAAGTTGTTCACTGTGGTGTTCTGTGCAGGGGGTGGGGTCAGGATGTGAATATCCAGTAAGATTAGTTCATGGTCTGATTTTACCAGTGAGGGATACACTTCTGGTCTGGAGCATAGAGTCCCCATGTTGGTGATGATCAGGTCCAGTATGTTTCCCCTTCTTGTGGGAGTGGTAACAAGTTGTTCCATAGCATTTGAGCTCATATATTCTAGGAATCTTTGGCCTAGGGTATTGGAGCTAGAGTCATGCTCCCAGTCTATGTTTGGGTAGTTGACGTCGCCCATTATAATGGTGTTTGGGGAGACCTTCATATTTCCACTGTTCTCAGGAAGGCCGAGTGCAGTTCTTGGGTTTGGGAGGGTGGTCTGTAGCAGGCTATAACCTGGAAGGAAGTTTCACCCATTGTTAGTTGCACATGGATAGTCTCTGATGCTTGGTGCTTTGCCACCAACCTGGAGGTGTGGGTATCTTTGATGAATATCAATACTCCCCCTCCATTTGTGGTTCGTTCCAAGTTCTGGGGCTGAAAAGCATGGTATGAGGTATAACCTGGTAGTGCTGGGGTGCTCTCAGTAGCCCTGAACCAGGCATTTGTTACTGCACAGATATCGATGTTCTCCATGCTAAGGAGAGTTTCGAGTGCATGCATCTTGAGGTTTAGACTTCTGGTGTTGGGTAGCATTACTCTTACTTTCTTATCCCTTGTGATACCTATGAAGGTGGGTTTGTTATTTGAGCCTTGCCTAACATAGGCACTATGGGGGTAGCAAGAGCCTTTGCCAATATCCGAAAGCCCAGGGGTGACAGGTGCAAGCCATCCCTAGCGAAGCAGGTGGTTCAACAGAAGATGAATATGTGAGGGTCTAGTGCCTGTGATTAGTTAGCAGTAGCATATATGACTGCTCACGTGGACAAATGCCAGGTAAGTCATATGCAATGTGTCACAGGCAACGTACATGTGAACAGGACAAACAGTGACATTCTGTCAAGTGAGACATGGACATACATATAGTAAGCTATGCAGATGTCACTAGGAGTCCACAGAAGCTCTGTAACTATGCATTGCAGGTGGGATCAGTATTCCAGGGTAATTGCAAGCAAACATGCATGCAAACAAAGCTACAGTAAGCAGGGCTGCATGTAGTCCATTGTACAACAAACAAGCTGTACCACTTCCAGTAGGTAACACTGCAAATATGCAGGCACTATGCACATGTACATGGAAATACACAGGTCAGATGGCTAGGGTCCAGTCTCAGTGCACACAAGTGTACAGACCATGTACTGTCAGGATGTACAATAACTGGATGGAAACCCATGTGCTCATACCTGCAGTAATACACATGTCAAATAACAGACACTGAGCCTTCACTCAGTGGTTCCATACTTAGTAGGATGTATGCTACCTGGCCTGCCACCACAGTATCCCTGACATGTATGGGGACTCTCCCTCCTGTGACAGTTAGTTTTGTGTGTTGGGGCTGTCTAGCATGGTATGAGATGTGAGCTTGCAGTGCTAGGGTGCTCCTGTGTGTCCTGTACCAGTCATGTAGTACTGCACACCTATCAACATCCTCAAACATCCGCATTGCAGAGTCCAGTGTGGGCAACATGCCACTTGCAGTTTACATGTCCATCATTGTGTATTAATACATTCATTACCTTATCCCCTGTACTACCTATGTATGTAGCCTTCTGTTGACATCCTTACCACCAGTATGCCAACATGTGCAGATGATACACTATGGTACTTACCATGGGTGTAGACAACAGTACATGACAATCACACCCTTACTGCATCAGGCATGCTGTGATATACCCACAACTATTCCCGCACACAGTACTGTTAACAACATGATACTATTACTACACGTCTATGTAGTCACCCTGTGCATCAGCAACATGTTAACCTGTACCTGCACTGATGTTACAGATTGCAGGAGGTGGCACAGTTTCATCATATGCACAGGGTGTGAACTTGGTATGCCTGAGTCAGCCACCGATACCACCGATTGACATGTATGTGTATGTGTGTTGGTGAGGGACAGCAGTACAAGGTGGGGCAATGTTGATGCAGTGTGTGCGTGTATGCGGTAGCCGTAGGTGTTGTCAATTTGCATGTGTGTATGGATGCACACAGTTCCACCTCATGGCTGCCATATACTGGTGTTTGTGGACAGCCACAGGCTGTACCTGCCAGGTCATACAGATCAGTGTCTCTGGCCACGGACACGGTACCTGTGCCTTGCAGGGGTGCTACGGACCGTATCTGGTACTAACCCAGACTGGGTACTGTCATCAGAAGCAGGTGTTCGTTGACTGGACACAGATCCCTGTCGGGCCTGGCCAGAGCCACGTGCACGTGGTCTCCTGGGGTGGTCCGATGACAGCACAGACCCAGCATTGCTGGAGCTGCTGCTGGCACTATGGGGGCAGCCACGGCCCTGTTGTCGTCCACGACGATTGCCAGCTGCTGCTGTTGCTGGCATACGCCCACGTCGACGCCTCAACCGTCCACCATCGCCCTGGCTCATGGACATGTAGTTGTGGAACCGGTCTAATATGTCCCCACAACGTCTGCCTATGACATCAGTGAAATTATGGATGGCAGCCGCAATGTCACGCATACTGTCAGTCATGGCTGTGCGACATGCTGTCAGCTCCCTCAGACCCTGTCTGGTGTACCGTTCCATACGTGACTGTGCCTGCATGACAGCCCAAAACATAGCTGAGGTTGTAAGACCTCTGTGGGCACGTCTGACAGGGGCAGTACGCCCACGGATGCTCCCACGAGAACCCCTGGACATCTGTCTGTGTGGTACCATCTCAGGGCCATGCCCGTGGCTGCTGTGTGGGGAGGCATGTGCCACAGATACCACATTACCCTGGTCAATGCCCACTGTATGCTGTCCATCACCTAGGGACATTGGTGACAAAGGGTGTATTGGCAGGATAACTGTGCGCATTGATGGGGTTGGCAGCTGTGTACTGTCAATCGGCCGACCAATGATGGACCCTGGCATACCTTCCTATGCCATTACACAGATGTCATCATTATCAGTACCCATGGCACCTGATTCAGGTTCCCTGCTGCATGACACCAGAGCAGCACCAGAACCTGTGGGAGGGAAACAGGAAACACAGTTTACAATGTCTACACATTACCAGTGATGCACACATCCACACATGCACAGGTCCAGACATGCACACATGCATACATGCGCACATGCACACATGCACACATGCACAGGTGCACACATGCACAGGTGCACACATGCACACATGAACACATGCACACATGCACAGGTGCACACATGCACACATGCACATGTGCACACATGTGCACGTGCACACATGCACACATGCACAGGTGCACAGGTGCACACATGCACACATGCACACATGCACAGGTGCACACATGCACACATGCACACGTACACATGCACACAGTTGCACACAATTGTACACTACTCAGTATGCGTGATATCAACACACAGACACAGACACACCTGCATGCATACAAAGAGCACTACTAAGTGAGCCTAATATTACTATTACTATCAAGACTATTACAGGTATTGTTAATACACACTCACCAGCATGGATAGGCTGCATTGCTGTTACACCGGAGGGACCTGCAGAAGTGAGGAAACTAATGTCAGTGGGCACAACTGTCCCATTGTTACTGAGTATGATACAGGTCAGTAGTACAACAGTCGCCTTTCACAGGTCAGCTGCTAATATTGAGGATATCACACTTGCACATTAAATACTATGATGACAGCTACAAACCAAGGACACACCTCACACATGCATTAACTACCAGTGTACACAACAGGCAACTATACATATGGCATATTACCTGCATGCTCATAGTCTTGCTGCTGTGTGGCTCCAGCCTCCATCATAATGCATGTCTGCTGCTGTTGTTGTTGCTCGTGGACTGGAGCCACTACACTCATGAGTAGTCCCTCCAGTCTGGTGAGTGGGGGATGTGTAGCCACCCCACCACCTGTGGCGACCTGTTGCCTGTGGATATCCGATGCACGCTGACGGACATTTATGATTAAATCACTGCAGTGATGTCGTACCTGCTCATATGTCCTATTATGTGTGCCTATGTCATTTACCTGACGGACCAGGTCTTGCTACAGTGCAGCCCTCTCCTGCTGATGCTGGCTGGTGCGGGAAAAGAGTATTGCATAATCCCGCACCAGGCTCTGGTGTATCTCCTCATCCTCAGCTGCGGAGTAAGCGGGATTTTGTGGGTGAGCCATGTACCTGAAAAAGAAAATAACCTGATATCAGCAATATATGTCAGCAGAATTTGGCACACATACTACACATGCTACTCGACTGTTATGATACAACATATCTCACATATATAGCATCTGTCTGTCTATTGGTGGATACACATGTAAATGGCCAGGTATCAGTGCTCAGCCAGCAACTGTGCAACAGTACCTGGCACACTCCATACGACATACTACCAAACCCCAGCAGTCAGAACACTGATTCAGGTCCAAAGCACCTCCTCACTCTAGGGGGTTGTATCTAGGTACTGTATGGCCTACATCATCAACTACTGTGAGCTGACCACACACTAATTGCCCTAGATATACATATCTCACCTCCACCACCAGCACAAACGACTATAGTGAATAACATTGCAGATGCAAACTTTACACTTTGTAACAGTGACATGGTATCCTTTCAGCCCACTGGGCCAGTGGAAGACACAACCCACAATGCTGACCCCTACACAAATGCTTTCTACGGACATCTCCGAGAATGCATGGATCATGCAATCCCATATATGACCAAGACACTCTCCACAAAGGGACAGCATCCTTTCTGGTGGACCCCAGCCATAGACAGATTGTATTACAAAAGATGGAAGCTACTGCAAGACAGAGCATAATTCCATAAAGGGAAGGCATGTCTGAGCAGCACTAGTAAGGATCTATTTTCCCTCATACAAACATCCATGGGCAACTTTGAGAGGGAAATCAAGAGGGACACTATAGATAACCAGAAGGCCTTCTTCAGTTATCTTAGCAACCTGGTCAGAATCCCTCCCCTATGCTCATAGTTAGTACACAACAACAAATATTTCATTGGAACCACAGATATTGACAACATTGTGGCAGACAGGTTCAGTGCAGGTGTCACCCCTCCCTCTGCCCCAAAATAAGACATAGTTATCCCAGCTGACTGTAACCTCCCTGTCATCACAGATGTCCAGGTGAGAGCCGCCCTCAGGAAAGCAGAATACACAACATGACTGGGACCTGATGGTATCCCCGGTTTCATGCTACATGAACTCTGACAGGAGCTAAACACACATATAGAAGTGCTATGTAACACTAGCCTGACTACAGGATATGTACCTGTACACTGGCGCACAGCAGCAGTGGTTCCACACCACGAAGGAGGCACCTCAACATACCAATACAATACAACACAATACAATACATTACAATACAATACTATACAATATGCTATTGCCCCTGGGACTACAGCAGCATACTGTTCTGATACCCTGACCATTGTGACACATGTGGTGTGATGGTACCTGCTGCTGTCACACAGTTACACAGGGTGACTCATATGGCATATTACCTATCTGACTAACATTCAGCAGGGGTATGTGTGACATGTACTCATGGGGAGTATTGCTTCTTAACACTGTGTGGTTTATTGCAGGGTATGTCTTATCTGTGGGTAGGAACCTTTACCTCCACATGTGCTCTCTATTGCAGTGGCATGGACGACACACAGCAGTCATTTAGGTTGTGGATGGTGTGAGGTGTTACTATGGTTGTTGGACATCTGTCATGGGTGTGACTTACGTATGTAAATCCAGGAGTGGTAACCTCTATGTGGGTAGTATGTGTGTACTCTGTGGTGTTGTCAGTCACTGTGCATTGGTAATGTGTTTGAGTGCATTGTCACAGTGTTGTACATGTCACTGTGTCCTTCTCCATATCTGTAGCTGTCATGTGAGGTACATACCATGGCATCCATTATGTGTTGTGGAGGGGTACACTGACGTACATGTCCATAGCTGACACACCATGTCTGCTGACACATACCATGTGCAGGTATTCCAGGAATAGTGTGCCACTGTGAATATCATTGGGGGGACTATTGTACACATTTATGACCCTGTTCACCCCTGACACATGCAGTGGTGGGCAGCCAATCATATATCTGGTGGTTACTGGTGTAGGAGATTTGAAATTGGGTATGGTACTCCAGTTTTGACACTGATGTTCACTCCATGCCTTTGTCACCAGGCACCTGTTGCAATACATCTGTACACATGTGCTTCACTCAGAATATATATACATCTCTCTCTCTCTCTCTCTCTCTCTATATATATATATATATATATATATATATATATATATATGTATATAGATATATCTATATGTATGTATGTATATATATATATATATATATATATATATATATATATATGTCTGTATACATATACACACATATATATATATTGATGTACATATATTGCTATAGATATGGAGGGCACAGAGGGGGTGAGAGTGACAGAGGGTGGGACAGGGAGTGTTGAGGTTGTCATATACAGTCATACCTGTAGATAGTCAGATCAGTCTGTCTATGTATATGTATCTACATATATCTATATCTGTATGTGTGCATTACATATATATGTTTAGGACAGGGGTGTTGAGGTTGTCATATACAGTCATACCTGTAGATAGTCAGATCAGTCTGTCTATGTATATGTATCTACATATATCTATATCTGTATGTGTGCATTACATATATATGTTTGTACATATTCTATCTATCTACATCTGTCTATGTATTCCTACATCTCTCTCTATGTATGTATACATATATGCATATATATATATATATATATATATATATATATATATATATATATATATATATATATATATATATATATATATATATATATATATATATATATATATATATATATATATATATATATATACATACATACATACATATTTTGACATACATACGTATCCATATGATAGACAGGTATATCAACATGTTTGTCTACCATACTGTATACACACACTAACATACTGCTAAACATACATAACTGTGAAACCTACTTTGTACATTGCACTACAACCTACAGTCAACCTACATTGATATGTGCACATAGATGCTCTCACATACAAATGTATGTACAGCCTTCACTGATAGTTGCTGTATGTCCCTGCCCTTTGCACATCTTCATATACATATGGATACAGACCAATGACACATATGGAGGGTTCACAGTATGTAGACCTTTATAGTATTACTTTACATTACCTGTGTTTGTCACAGCTGCTTGTGTTGCTGTCTGGTTTTGTGTCCTGCTGCTCCACTTGCCAGTTGTCAGCTTTCAGGGGGCTGTTGCTGAACAGTTTTGTTTGTGTCTGTTTAATTTCATTTTTCTCTGTCTCTGTCTCTCTCTCTCTGTCTGTCTCTCACTTCCTTTTCAGGGTGCAATGAAAGTATTGCATGTGTGTACTAGGAGTACAGCATACTTATGTAGGTATCTGCATATGTCCATGTGATGGCCTCTGCACCAATTGTTAGCCAGCATTTGCTAATTGCATGCAGCCAGTTGCGTACTGATTGCAGTTCTCACTGTGATTTCAGAACAGTGCTATAAAAAGGTATGTGAGATAGGCGTAGCCCTTTCAGATTTTAAGGGCAGGGACCATGCTGGTATGCTGTGGACAATGTTCTGTGAGTGTAAAGGTTGGTATCTCTCTCATATTTCCAGCTGTGTTGTAGATTAACATTCCTCCATTCATTTCTCCAGTTTCCTGTACTAACTGTGTATGTACACTGACACCTACGACTACTACTACTGTTAATGTGTGTGTGTGTGCTTCCCTTGCACTTTTGCTTGCACTTTGTTGCTATGGCTTCAATATTTGCCCTTTACAGTCACTACTTGTATGCCTGCTAGGTGTCCTGACTGTAGTGTGCTGCTGCGGCTTTCCTATTTTCCATGTGCATTCACACCTTGGAATGCTTGCTATATCTGCTAGGGTGTTACAGCATGCAGTGTGGTCTGGCCATGGTGTGGGCCTTGACATCTATTAGGGTATTTGAGTATGCTGCTGAGCAGGCCCCAGAGACTCTCAGGTGCATCTGTTATTTGCCTCATGGAATGGTACATATCAGTGGGGTACACCCATTAAATTGTCTGGTATGCTGCAGTTGTGACTGTGGGATAGCATGAGCATATGTATTACTACACTTTTTCTGCCATGCAAGTGGTGCATACTTTCAGGACTCCATAGTTACCATTGCATGCGTTGTAACACCTTTCTGCCTACTGTTTGTACATTTCACATGGAGTCTGTGGGGCATCCCTGTAACTCATTCACTGTTGCTATGTCTAGGCTCTTAACTATTCAAATATGGTGTTGTCAGACCTCTCATGTGTACAAATATTTGCAGGTTGTCCACATTTCCGCCTCATATTTTGGTCAATATCTCATGCACAGCTTTTTCTGGCAAATCACTCTGGGCTCAAGTCAGAATATAGTGACAAACATTCAAGTTTCAGACTTCATACCCTTCCAAACATCCCACAAAATGCAGAACCTGTTACTCTCTGAACTGTCTGAGTTTGTTGTAACATTATTTGTAATGTGTCCCTGGTTTTGGCCCTTTGCTCCACATATTTTATTACTTGGTCCGGATGTGTTCCTGTAAGAGGTTGTGGGGTATGGGCAGTGATTATCCTGCTGTGAGTATGTGTGTGGCTTGCAAGGTGCTACAGTGACATTATTACCTACTAGCTACCAACTAGCATGGCTGTTTCTGTTCACACACTACTATTATGGAAATCCACTAGTTTTGACAGTAATTCTAAATGACATGCTTTGTGTACTACACATCCTATATTCCCTTTACATTCATTCCTACTATTACATGATATATTTATTTTAGCACAATGTTCTTGTATGACAGTCATGGCTTAGTGGTAAATCATGCAGACTACTGTTTCCAAGGTCCTGAGTTCGGGACTGCCAGTGGGATTTTATTTTGCTTCTGAACTGACTACAGGACCTGTCAATCAAAGTGACTAAGGCACTTTTAAGCAGTTATAACCGGGTTAGTGCTGGTTTGCGCGGAGCTCACGCATGCGCACTGGCGTTTAGCTCCGCGCACACATGCGCACACCTGCTTACAACCGCTTAACCGTGCTTACTCTTGCGCACACCCGCGCTATTTTCTTTGAAATAAATGAAAATGGGGAGACAGGAAAGTGGTAAAAAAGGGGTCACAAAGAGGGTAAGACAGTAGGGAAACAAGCTTGGGTTTTGCAGGAGGGATGTAGGTAAGGCCCATAGCTGCCCATTTCTTCATCAGCAACAGCTGTGCATATGTTTGTAATTTGGTGTGACATTTGATACCTTCCACCCCTGAGAGAGGTGTAAGGACAACAATAATACTTGTTGTATAGCCAATTGTAATTGATAGTTTCCATGTCCGGCAGACATATGTGCTGAATGGGCAGCTATGTATGGGGCGTAATTTTTTTGTGGGTACAGAGTGCCCTTTTTTCAGGTGAGAGTGGTATGTCAGGTGAAGGAAGTCGGTATAGCTGGGGAGGTAGGTTGGGTAGGTCAACAGACAAGACAAACAAGACGCATACAGGGGCGGTGTATGACACGTGTGGGGGGTTACACAATTGACGGGGATGGAGGTTTGGATATCCAGAGCCCATGAGCCCACAGATGGCAACAGCGGAACTGATATCCCCACCCATGGGCAGTTGCCACTGTTCCTTCACTGCCCAGGATGGGGCTGTGCTGGGGGCTGTGTAGGCCGGGCAACAGGCATGCCCGTAAGTTGTGCCACCTGTGCCTCAAGCTGGAGTAGGGGCTCAAGAACAGAGTCCCGGATCTCCCTTCGCACCACAGTCCGGACGCTACGGAGGGTGAGTGGTGGTTCTCCTCCGGCCACACTTGCAGAGGGGGGATGGGCCCCATCCCCTGCAGCGCTTCCACCTGCAGGTGGCACAGGGCCACCAGAGGAGGGTCCAGACTGGGCACTAGTGCCAGGTGCACTCGCCAGCTGAGGTGGGAGAGGTGGGTCCACTGGAACCCGCCTTCCCTGTCGTTCTATGTTTTGCATTATGTCATGACAGTTTGGGTTAGTAACATACAATACCAGTCGCAATTAGTTGTAACAGCATGCATTAGTATTCCCATTAACCAAACACCCAGATATTCACACCATTGAACAGCGAGCATAACACATGCATAATTTGAACAGCAATACACAGTCCAACAACATGCAGGGTTGATTGATGGCAACAGGCCATCAGGTTTGGATGTATGAACAGGGCAGATGCATCAATGGACATGCAAATATTTATGACCCATCAGGACAAATGTCCAGGGGTGTTAATTGTGATTGCACATACCAATTTCACGTGGAATGGATTATATGTGGTTATAGGGTGGGGTGAAGAAAATATTATTAACACCTTCGAATACCAATACATATGCTGTACATTTCTAATAGCTACAGATATATACACACTACTGTTCTAACTACAGTTTCCTATATGATAACTACTTCACTTTGGTGATAGGACTGTTACTGCTACATCAATATACATTTTATTGTTATTTATACACGTTCATATCTGGCTTTGTTCAGCTACATCATCCTGCTACATTTGCTTTATATAGCTATAGACAACTGTGGATGTTTGATATTTCAGACAATCATACTATCTGCATATTGCAGACTGAGAGCAACATATCCAGATTTTGGGATACACATTCCAGCTGCAGCAACACTTTGGACACATTTCGCAGTTTGGTTCTGCTTGTCACATTCATTTCATTCTGTACTGACTGCAGTATACTTTATTCAGGGGTTATTACTACTTTATTGGTGGATTCATAACTCTTTCTCACACCCTCTCACTTGTTTTCATTTTACTATTCAGGATGGTACTCACTTCTAGGCTTTATTGACATGTTTTACCTGTAGTTATTACAATCCTTTCCAGCAGTCTCACTTCTGTCATGTTTCAGTATTTCAACAGGGATATATTTCACACATGTGATTTGCTCATCTTCTGCAGCTGTACTTTTCAGCCTGCTGCAGGTTATGCACTATTATATTACAGGTGGGGCATCTTTATTTCAGACTTTATTTGAGACATTTTCATTTTTCTGTTTGGATTACAGACTGCAACACACTTTTGTAATCAAGCGATACTTGCAAACACTTTTACACTGTTACTTGCACATTTTATTACTTAGTGACTGCACTGCACTCTTTTGCTAACTGTCATACTTTGATATTTCTTTACAGTTACTGGGGGTGGATTACTGACCTGCCTGGTGGCGCACCTGCACCAGCCTATCGCCATAGGCTCTGCGGTTCGCAGAATGGACACCTGCAGCTGTAATATAAATGAAGTAATATTGGAATACACATCCATAATATCAGCTAATTTCATTTCTTACATACATGATTAAATGTAACTTACTCAGTAGTGGGGCATTGGGCATTTGCTGGGCCTCCTGTATCCAAAGGTTCAATTGGTACTGCTTGCGTCTCTTCAGGTCCGCATGGTGGTGACAGACCTGCTCACCAGTCCTTGGAATCCCTGTGGCACTGGTGAGATCATGAGCCAACAGGTCCAACGCCTCAGCCCTATATGCTCCCCACAGGACCTGGCCCTGCATGAGTTGGGCCTCATGATTGTGGACTAGGAGCCAGACCATGTATCTGGACTCCTCAACACCCCACCTCTGTGCTCGAAAGCAACTACCCTCACCTACACCTGACATTCTGGCTGCAAGTCAGTTCTACAATCGTTTATGCTGTGTATTCCCGCCTATGGGGCTTATATATGCCATTTTTCCTGCACTTATCTGTGATTGGCCATTTTGGAATTGTATCCACTTCACAAAACCTGCTTTGTCATGCTCCACTTTCTATTCATTCCTATATATTTGCTATTACTGCATTTCTGAGTACAGCTGTCGTGGCTTAGTGGTTCAGTACCTTGACTATGGTGCATGGTATCCTGGGTTCGAACCTGGCCACTGCTTTTTATATTTTATGACTGTCTAGACAGGCTAGGGGGTGTGTCTGTGTAAAGGCAGTTTTGTTACAACTTGCTCAACGTTGCCCGTCAGTTAGCTTGTTAGCGCGGTACGCAGATCCGTGCAAATGGGGTGCGCTGGCTTATGCCTCATTTGGCTGTCAGCATGCATATCACGCTCAGCTCAGCTAGGGGCACACAGTTTCAGCGTGTTAAACCACTGCTCACCTATGCGCACTCAATATGCACCTGTTAAACCACTGCTCAGCTACGGGCACTCATTTTGCACCAGTTAAACCACTGCTCACCTACGGGCAGATGCACTCACCCTGTTAAAGTGTAGCTCAGCTATAGGCACATCTGGCATTTTTTATTGTTTTGTTACCTCACATTTCTTCAAAATAAATGGACTATTTCATTACATTTTACGTAAAATGTGATTTTATATGTGTACATGTTTGTCAGGGACTTGTTTCGTGCTTATTTTGCTAAAAATAAAAATTGGTGTTGTGGGTGCTCGAACCATGAATGCCTGCTCTTCAGCTGACATCTCTACTGCTACGCTATTGCTTCTTGGCTTACTTTGCATATTTAGTTCTTATATGCTTTCCCACTGACTGCTAACTGTAGCTGCGCTACGGGCATGCCCGCGCAAATGAGCGCACTCACAAGCAAACATCTTTACGATTTAAAAAAAATTTATAACATGTTCATTTATATATTTTCTGTTCATAGTCTGTGGGGGCATGTGTTGTGTTGTGTTTATTCACATTTCCATGGACTCTGTCGTGGGTGTTTACTTTGGGCACTTTTACTCTTCTGGGGGCGTGTCCGCTTACAGGGCTCGGCCTACGGACACGCCCCCTACTGTCTTACATGGATCGTGTTAGCCTTAGGTGTGATTCAGCATGCTCTCATGAATATGCAGAGCATGCTGACATCACTCCGTTTAACTGCAGCCTCAGTGTAAGAGTTATAACTCTTACACGGAGGCTTCGTGAATCCTGCCCACGGAGAGTGTGATGTTGTGATAGGAAGGGTAAATGTAATCCATTTGGTAAGGAGCATGGACTGACAGGTTTGATATTTAGGAATATTTTTACTTGATGCTCTTCTGAGTTCTGCAGAATTTTTATGACATAGTTTGTCCCCATTGTGACTGGTAGTTTATGGTAGAAATTTTGATATTTAAATGTGATTCTTTGACAATGCAGTTTTTAGGCCAACAATTTCTTTTTATAAAAGGTACATAGATGATATGTTTTAACATGAGGAGGTGGTGACACCATAATAATTAATTAGTTAATGTATTTATTTATTTTAAATATGTGTGCTATCCATTTGGAAAACAAAATTTAGTGTAACATCATTGTCATTTTTTGGATATAAGTTTTAGCATAAATGTAGTCTAGTGTCTTGAATATTTTTAAAGTAGTAGACTTTAGCACCTACTTGCCTGTTGCTATTAATTAAATACTGCATACTTACAAAGGTATTCCAGTAACCTAACTTTGTAAGGTATTTAGGAATATAGCCATAGAAGAATGAGGAGGCTAACAAAATGGTGTCTACCTTTTGAGACCAAGGGCATACAGGTGAGTATCCTTATTATGTACACAAACTGGTCAGTGAATCCAGATGTAATAAGGTGATACCTCATTTATGTAATGACAAATGTAATATAAATTTGTTTACATTAGTTGTCCTTGAGGAAGAATAGTGAGGTAAGTTTTAAAATGTACTACTGATACCTTGATATATAATTTGCAAACTGGCATAGTTTATTGGCTGAACTGAAATTCAGTGTTACAGTAAAATGCACCCCCAAACCAGCTGAAAGCTGATGGATATGGTTTAAATGAATAATGCTACAGGAAATAAAAAAGGAAAGCATCAGTCATAAAGATCACACATAAGTTTGGAGCTTGTTCCCAATGTCAGTGTAAGGTAAATTGGTAACAGTATGTGTCTGAATATGAGCAGTCTGGCCACTACTAATCTTCCTTTCAGTACTTGTGCTGCTAAACAGATTTTTCTATGTAGCAGCCTGTGATATGGATGCTTGTCTGAGCAATCCAAATGAATGCTTAGACAGGGAGAATATATAAACATCAATATGTCTTTAATAAAGAGGATTTAATTAATGACTTTAGCTAAGCATTGTAAACAATTTCCATGACAAAGCTTTACACTTTTAGTTTTATCACTGCCAAAGAGTACCACATGAGGTGGAGACCTTGTAAACACTCTGCTGAAGAATGAAGCAGAATGGCAATACAGAAACAAGTGAAAGGCCAGGAATGAACAAAAGATGATGCACTGAAACTCACCATTAAGCTCAACCACTGTATAGCAAATCATATAGGTTCATAGGTTCATAGGTAGGTACTAGGCTATTGGCCCTAGGGCCTATATAAGCCTAGCCAAACGGTACCCTGGGTTTTGCCAACCAAGAAAATTATTTTCCTGTGCCTCTGTCAAGCAGAGCCACAGAAGTGATCCCTGGGGTGAATTTCCTATCTCCCATCCAATCATCGAGATTTTTCTTGAAGAGTGCTAATGAGTAGCTTTGTTTGATATAGATAGGTAGTTTGTTCCATAGTATGGGAAGTCTCTGGGACAGGAATCTATCCCTCCAGTATGTTCTGTTTATTGTGGTGACAAGATTTAGGTCCCTAGAGCATGTAGCTTGGAAGGATTGGGATTTCTTTACGTGGCGCATGTCCAACAGCTCTGGGTTTGACATAGCTTTGTATGTTAGGCAGAGATCGCCTCTGAGTAGGCGATATGCAACAGAGTAATGCTGGAGTTTTTTGAGACGGTCTGCGTAGGGCATCTGTTTGAAGCCTGTAATCCTCTTTGTTGCATCAAATCACAACATCCTCTTTGACTATTTAGTTCTTTAAATACAAGAGGCTGTATGATGCTATTATCAGTTGTGTTTGCAGGTTAAATGTACCTCTATATAAGAATGTATTTTGCCTTAGCATATGTGTTCTAGAAATGCCCTGTTGTGTAGGTGACAATTTGACAATACATTTATTTTTCATATTAGAGTATTCCAAGTTAAAAGAAATGATACTGGGTGTGTCATTAGTGACCCGCAGGACTAAATACAGTTGTTTGAGAGGATCACTGCTTTGTCCCATTGAGTCATTATTTGACCAGTCAAGTGTTATGGAAATCAAATTGAATTATGGCTGACTGCTGCCACACTGAGTCAGTGAAATACAGCATTGATATTCGATATGGAGAAGCTTCCTGAAACACTGCTCAAACTGAAATATAATGTATGCTTTCTCTCAAAGTCTAATAATGCCAAATAACAATGTTACTTGTGATATAGTTTGTTGGCTTCCTAACTTTCAATCAAAGCATGTTACTTTGATAGAAAGCTAATCATACAGAATGTATCATGAGTGTTTATGAGGAGGAGGCATGTTAGCCTGAAATTTCTAAAGGTTATGTGTGTGTGGAGGGGGGTATTTTAGTTTGTGCATATGTACTGTCTGCCTCTGTCTGTCAAAGACATGGCAAGACCTGGGGTGAATATCCGGTTTCCCATCCATTGGTGAAGATTATGCTTAAATAGGGTTAGGGATGGACTCTGCTTCACATGGATGGAGAGCCTGTTCCATAGCATGGGGATCCTCTGAGAAACATGTCTGTCTCAGCAACATATCCTATTTATGTCACAAGCAAAGTGTAATTCATTGGATCTAGTGGTTCTGATGCTGTTCATTTTATAGATGTGCAACAGGTCCATCAGAGCTGGATCCGAAGATGCCTTGCTTGGCACTCATAGATTGGTTCTTAGTAACCTGTAGTAGACAGAGTATAAAGAAAGAAACCCAAAACGTAGGCTCCAAGAGATACTAGGACTACGAAAGAATCAAATAAAATAAGTTTTAATGAAGCGCTTTTTGTCGCTTTCAATAAAGCAACTTCTTCAGACAAATTAACGTACCACCAATTCACATATAAATACTTAAGTAATTTTTGAAACATGATCAAAAATTATTAATTGGTTAAAATCACGTGATAAAAAGTCACATGAAAAAAAATCACATAATGAACAATCAAATAAATCCACAACTATTAGTGGTTTTGCCACCTGAATACCGCAAAATAAAGCATTCCCCCAAAGGTTTTCACAGACCCTGTCATTAATATACAGAGTAATGTTTAAAAGTAATACAAAAGTATATAAAAAATACATATCAAACTAACAAAAACTCCTTTAACAACAACCATCATCTGTTAAGACTCTTTAGTCTAAGTAAACAGATGATATTACAGGTTTCATTTAAACCTGGACTTGAAAATGCATTCAACCTAATTTGCCATGCTAACTCACGTTCTTCTAAAAGTAAGTTAACTGGACCACCACTAATGTCATACTGTATGTGATCTATTGCTTTAAACACAAATCTGTGCCCTCCGCTCAAAGCTGAGTGCTTAACCAGTGCATTATTGAGTTTGTTGACTTCAATTGCGTGTGTGTTCATACACTCTATCACGAAGTCTACGGTCCATTTTGCCAACATAAAAAGCTTTACAAGATATACACTTAGCAATATAGACTACAAACTTAGAGTTACAATGCAACTTATGTTTTAACTCTTACTTTCTCTCATTGATAGAGAATGTTCTTCCTATGTGAAAACCTTTGGGGGAATGCTTTATTTTGTGGTATTCAGGTGGCAAAATCACTAATAGTTGTGGATTTATTTTATTGTTCATTATGTGATTTTTTTCATGTGACTTTTTATCACGTGATTTTTACCAATTAATAATTTTTGATCATGTGACAAAAATTACTTAAGTATTTATATGTGAATTGGTGGTATGTTAATTTGTCTGAAGAAGTTGCTTTATTGAAAGTGATGAAAAGCGCTTCATTAAAACTTATTTTATTTGATTCTTTCGTAGTCCTAGTATCTCTTGGAGCCTACGTTTTGGGTTTTAGTTCATTGTTTTGACTTAGTTTGTTTCTCAGAGTATAAAGAAAGAGCTTTAAGGCAATCAATGCAGGAAATGTGTTTATGCCCTGGATTCACCTAATAAGGAACCTTGGTGGGCATTCCAACTGCTGCATATGTCTGTTCAGGTATATGCCAAAGGAGGCATTATACTCAATGATGGATCTGATAAAGGTGGAATAAAGTAGCACTATCACTTCCATGGACCTAGATGCCATGCCCTTACTTATAAGTTGGGCAATAGAATGATTTTCTCACTACCTTGGCCACATGTTGGTCAAAGACCAGATTACTGTATACATATGTTCCCAAATCCCTGACCACTGGCTCAACTCTTAGGGATGTTTCATCAATGGAGTAATTAGCCTGGATAGCCATTTTCCCAAAAGGCACTATAAATTATTTCTTAGCATTGAGGTTTAATCCATGACTTTGGCACCAGTCATTTGTCTATGTTAGACTCACTGGTAAGATTTTTGTGTCCTCATGGGGGAAATCTATGATAGTTCTGAATTTGTAGTCATCTGCAATCTTGGTCACCCAAAGGTCCTTCGAATTAGCTTTTACCTCCAAGAAGTAGATGTCAAATAGGAATGGTTCCAGCATGGAGCTCTGAGATGCCGTGCTGGTGAGTGGTCTCTTGGTGGGAGTGGTCTCATCAATCCTGATTTCCTGGGTCCTGTCTGTGATACAGCTGGCAAATCTGTGAGTTATATAGAGGGTTTATACCCAGTTTGTTGAATTTCTCAACTATATCTGATTGGGCTATTGTACAGGATACCTTAGCTACATCCAGGTAGGCAGTATGCACCATTTTCCCCTCATTTTTTGCTTTGGTGACCTTTTTCAAAGAAGTCCACCAGGTTTAGTAGGCATGGTCTTCCCTTGACAAAGCCAAACCAGGTTGGGTTCAGAGTCTGAAGGTTACCTGTGTTTTTCTTGATCATTTCAATGATAATTCATTCCATGAATTTACATATTAGACTAGTCAGATTAATAGTTCTCTAGTTTGCAGGGTCAGTTCATGGTCTACTATTATGAAGTGGGATAACTGTTGTAGTCCTCAATTCTTGTGGTACAAAGCCAGTTTTGAGACTAAAGTTGAAAAATGCCTCAAGTGGCCTTGATAGGCCGTGTTTCAAGCTATTTAGAATGCATCTTGGGATGTTGTTGAGGCCCATGGGATAGAGTGGGGGGATAAAGTTTGAGCTGAATTCGTCGGTTAGCAGATTTGCTTTGTTGGTCTACTTGGTAAAAGTGGCTCTATTGACCACCAGTTTGGCACACTGGTGTGTGCTGCCTTTGAAATTACAGAGATAGCTGTAAAAGGCTTTGTGACTGACTTTAGCCTGGGAGGCTATTTTGATCTCATAATTGGCCTTGTTGGAATTAATTTCTCCTCTTATTTTCCTATTTAGTTTAACTAGAGAGCTGTTATCATTATGGGAGTTGCTGTTGATTTCTGCCCCTACTCTCCATCCTCTCTCCCCGTCCCATATCACAATATTTCTTTGAGCTCCTTCAGGCTCCTTTTTATTTTAATTTTACATCATCCTTCCCCACCCACTATGCAGTCTATATTTCAGTCATTTCTTGTTCCTCTAGTTATTTCTACACCAGAATCCTACATTAGGTCCAGACCAAGAATAGGCAGTATACTTTAGGATAAAAAGAAATAAAACAAACAAAGCTTTACATTCTAAAATGCAGTGATTGTTCCTGATGTAACCTTTACCTTAGAGTTAGGTCCAATCTGCCCCATTCGCCCTAGGTCTGCTCAGGTTCACTCCGCTCTCCTATCCTACCCCATTTCCACCCACCCCCCCTTTATCCTTGACTTTATACCCCCAACCACACCTTCAACCCAAGCCTAACCCACCAAACTTCTTCACTTCCTGTCTTTCACTTCCTATCTTCCACAGCAACTCCTCCACTTAATATGGCCCCCTCCACCTACTGCTATCTCTTCTTATCTCAAACTATGCTGCTATTAGCCCTTATAGTAGGAGTCCACTCATTCAACTCAAAATGAATACCCACTACATAATCATCCTAAATCACCTGCATAAATATCCCAGCAGAAAGCTACTCAGCTATACACCTTAGCCTGTATTCTATAACTCCTCTGCTTTGTTCCAAAATACTTATTCTCCCCAGAAACTATTCCACTTTCTACCCAAACCACACACCTTCCTTTCTACTGCACTTTATACACTCCAAACAATCTTCTGTGACACAACCCTTCATCACTTTTCTCATCACTAATCCAGTGTGGCAGCATGTATCCCAACCCAGGTACCATCGCCACCACTCCACCCACCACAAGAAACGTCCCCTAATAGCACTAAATCATTGCACATAACACCAAAAACCCTCAAAGTATCTGGAGTAAAACTTCAGACCTGCATGCCTGGCTAGCACATAATAAAACTGATATCTTTGCCATAACAGAAACCTGGCTAAAACCTAACATAAAGGCCAGAGAATTCCTACCTCCCAACTACAATGTATTACAGGCAGATAGAACTAACAAAAAGGAGGGCGGCGTTGCTATCCTATTGCATAATACAGTCAATATACACTCATTTACTGGTCAAATGCCACAATTCTCTAATGCCGAAATTTTTGTTTCCCTCCTGAAAATAAATAATTTTAAAACCCTCTGTATCATAGTCTTATATATTCCACCTGATAATAACATACCAGCTCCTTTGGTACTCTCCTTAACCCAGGTACAAAAAATAATCATTGCCTCAGCCTGACAAATCACCAAATCAGACAGCAAGTTTATTTAACACCTACTTAATTGACACTATAGCTAATACTGCAACCAATTTTTCACAATCTCTCCCTTCATCAAACATCTCATACCAAACCACTGTACTGCAACACACACAATCCCAACCTCCACTCCCTTCTACAAATATTCCAGATCAATCCATCACTCCCACTCACACACAGTCCAAGTCCTTATCATCCACCCACACAAACTCCATTACAACCAATTCCAAGCCCAAATTCACACTCTTGACTGTCCCAACCTCTTTCAGAAAAAAAATACTTCTAAAACTAAAACCCAGTTCCAATGCAGTAGACAGACTACCCACAGAGTACCTAGAAATTGCCACAGAAGCAGTTGCTTACCCCATTAGTATACTCATAAATAGATCCATTCAAGAACCCTATGTTCCCAACCTTTGGAAGAAAGCATGCATTATACCTCTCCACAAAAGAGGTACTTCAACCAATATTTCCAATTTTTGCCCCATAGCTGTTCTATCCCCCTTATATAAACTCTTGGAAAAATGTGTCCGCAAACAAGTTCTACATTTCATTCTCAACAATCAAATCCTCTCACAAACACAACATGGTTTCAGACCAGGTCATTGCACTCCCACTGCCCTAATATCCTTTATGGATCTAGGTAATACAGCCCCTGACTCCAGGAATTTTGTCTCCAGTCTATTTATTGATTTATCCAAACCCTTTGACACTATCTCTTACTCTCTGCTCCTCTCTCAGCTTTCTATTTATTGATTTATCCAAAGACTTTGACACTATCTCTCACTCTCTGCTCCTCTCTCAGCTTTCTAACATTGGACTTTCTACCCCATCACTCAGCTGGTTCAATCACTACCTAACAAATAGACAACATGTGGTAAAATGGTAACAATCTATCTCTTCGTATGTACACAACTCCACTGGGGTCCCCCAGGGCATTATATTAGGACCTCTACTGTTCAACATTTTTATCAATAATCTCCATTTAGTATTTCACCAGGGATCTCTTGTACAATATGCAGACAATTCCACTGTTATCTGCTCTGCAACAAACTTAACTCAGATGCAACACACCATTCAATCTGCATTCTCTGCCATAGAATCATGGCTGCACAACAACCATCTATCTCTAAACCCCAATAAAACCAAGTTCATACTATGCACTCCAAAGAAAAGTTCTCCCCTCAATTTAACATACTCTCCCTGAACAAAACAAAAATCGAAATAGCTACCAATACCAAACTGCTAGGTGTCATAATTGATGATAACCTAAAATTTGATATACACATTCAAAATAACATCAATAAGACCCACAAAAAAACTAGGACTTCTTTACAGACATAAACACTTCCTTTCCTTCCCATCAAAACAAGTCCTCACATCCAGCTATCTACTTCCTTCTCCTGTCTATGGTGCTGAACTGCTTACCAACCTCCAATCCTCACTTAATAGTAAATTAGAAATGTACTATAACAAAATAGCCAAATTTGCAACAGGCTTTTGCCATTCCACCCATTGCTGCACCCCCCCAAAAACATTAAACTGACTTGAATTCCACCACTATCTCACATATCTCCAACTTTCCATCACACACAAACTTTTCACAAAACTTCAGGATTGCCCTGCCCTAAGCTCCTTCTTTTCCCACTACAACCCCAGCAGGTCCCTACGATCCAAGAACCAACTGCTCCTCCAAATCCACAAACTGAAACTACCTGCAGGCCAAATACTTTACTCTTGGGCAATAGCAAAAACTTGGAACAACCTTCCTCTATCTATTCTAACCATTCAGAGCTCTAGTTCTTTCAAACCAGCTCTCTGAAACCACCTACAATCCAGTTGGCTCTGTAACTGTACTAAGCCACCACCTTCCATAACCTAGCTCTTTAATACCCTGCTATCTTTCCACATCTTCTACCTCATCTACCATCCCTCTTTCCTGCCCTTTTCCCAAACACTTTAATACCCTCCTATTATTCCATACCTCATCTTCATCTATCGTCACACTGCCTTGCCCTTTATAAACCTACTAGATCACATTCCCCCTTACTTTTACCTCTACTCTTTTTCTTATAGCTTGCATACTTCCTTCTTACTCTCATCCTATGTTAATTACCCTATTCGCTAGGCATCCCCCACATCCTGCCCCCTACATCTTTTCACAGTTCTCTTCTCTTACTCTCTACTCCTATAATTTGGCTGCCAGAAAACTCGTAATTGTAGGTTGAACCTCTCAAACATTACACTAGCTATGTATTCAACAAAATGTAACCCATACTGCTTTGTTGCACTAGCTATGTACTTGACATTATGCAACGCATACTGCTATATCTATGTAATAGATTATACTGTCTGTTTGTTCTTTTGAATGCTCTACCTTGTAAAAGTTTTTTTTGATGTCCTAAATGTGTGGAAGGCACTGAAGCTTTGCACTGCTGGAGTATGGATTTCAACCATGTCTCAGTAACAGCACAGATGTCTATATCTGTCAGAGTGAAAAGAGCTTGTATTTTGTGGAGTTTCTTGTTTAGGCTCCTAACACTGAGCGGTAACACCTTTAGGTTTCTTTGGGTTTGATTTGCTATGTCAACAGGTTTGTCAATATGACATTGCCTAAATAAGGCTTTAAGGGGTGGATAAAGTTTTAGCCAATATTTGGAAGCCTAGGAGAGACAGGTGCAGACCATCCTTTTAGGAAGCAATGTGGTTTGTCAACCATGTCCTTCTATGCTGACAAATATTGAATCTCCCCGAAAAGACACCAGAAATTTAGCTAATTATTGAAGTCAATCATCTTTTCATCATACTGTGGCATTATCCTTGGTGAAGGTAAAATGCTGCTCAATGCAAAGCATGTACCTGCCTGAGCCACGTATTCAGAAAGATCAATATCTCTCTTCATATAGGTCATGGAGGTATATCTCAGGTCATTAATGACTGCATGGACCATGATAGAATTATACTGGTACCTGTGGTGTAGGGACTTGAGTAAAATGAAGACTATTCTTTCAGTACTGTAAATATGTTTGCAAATATGAAAGGACTACACATTCAGGAGTGTAGCAGCCTCCCTGAAGTTTCATCACAGTCTCAGCAGTCCATCCAGCTGGTGCAGAAGTAGACCCCACAGCCTTCTGCACTAAAAGTAAGTGTACTACTTGTTGCACCACTAATGATCACTAGGACAGGCTTGCTGGCTATGTAAGGTACTAGGAACCTTAACTAAGCAGCTCTCATCCCGTCAGCATGTGTTTAGTATAATGAGGCAAAGGACACACAGAGAACTCATACATCATAGAAAAATCCCAATTTAAAACAACACTATTATGAAGAATAAAGAATAACAGTAAAAAAACTCATTAACCATTGTATAAATAAACCCTTCATTATAATACACATACCTGAGGCATCTTCACAGGTCTTTGCATTATGGAGTATGTGAAAGGAGAGGGACAAATAGAACATTAGTTATTTTCATGATCATATACCAATCATGCTCACATGCATTCAGTAAAAAGAGGGATAAAGAAAAACCCTTCATCAGATATGGAGTCACCATTTATGTGCCACAGTTTCATGCTAGGTAAAAAGAATGTTGTCACTAAGCACTCAATAGGTAGGTGAACAAAATCATACTAGCATTTCTAAGTCCAAATTTGTGCAGGTAGCTACTGTGATTCTCAGAGATTTCCATTGATGCCCTTCAAGGACTATTATTGTGTTCATAAGACTACACTCTGCAGCTGCATGCGTGGCTTAAAACATGTTCCAAAGGTAAGAATAAAGGCATCAAGTACATGCTGCAGGCATTAGATTAAGACCAATAGTTATGAGACTATCTTACAAACCAAAGGTCCCATCAATTTTAGACAAAAAATAATAATCTTCTCTCTTTGTCGAACTCTTTTACACCTTTATTTTATTCCGTCTCCATCCTTAACCTTGAATGATTACAAGTGGAGCAATACATAATCCAGGTACAGATCTCATTCCTATTCATTCATTTGGTATTAGAGCAATGCGTTCTACGTTGTGTTGTGTTGGAGTCTGTATATTCACTCTTTCATCCAATGAGGTTTTAATTGTTTCCTCTTCAGTGATTTTAATCTCTATGCTAAAGACATCCGTATCTGCAGGAATGGTGTATTCTTCACCTTGGACAGTGGAGAGAAGAGCATATCTGTTACAGGATGGGGATGGTACTAGTGTAAGACATCTTAATTTTTCTATCTGGATGGGTGAGGTGCTTTTCTCATATTTTAATTCAGGCTGATTCATAATAGTGCAAGATACATGACCACCCTTAGAGATATACACTACTTCAGGGAACTTAAGCAGTTCAGCGTTTTTCCTGTCTCTAAAAATATAATGCAATAGCTTCTTGTTTTAAAAACAGGACCCTACTATAGTCTGGGACCATCCTAATTTGTGCACTAGCAATTTTCAGGTTAGTTTCCAGAGATCTGATTCTGTTCATATTAATGTCTCTGTTGAGGTAGTTCAGGCATTTAAATATAAAATGATGTGGATATTTATTATCTATATTTATGTCTGTATCCATATCCTTATCTATATATACATATATATCTAAATATAGATGATGCTCATTTGGTTACTTGTTCACTTTATGGGGACAACAGTTCTTTTTAAAATCATCAGTCATACAGCTGAGTAAATTATGCTATAGTCAACTTATCATAAGTCAAATGTAACATAAATCTGAGAAACTTCACTTTTTTTTCTGTAGTTCAACACCATGTCAAAAGGTTTTATTTGAAGTGGTTGTACAGGTTAAGGGTTTATATGGTGCTATGGGTATGGTTTTGCATTCTTTTTTTACTTATGGATGTGTTTGCTTTTGTCAACTGTTTGATCCCAAATGCAAAAGTTTTGTTTCCATTTGCAATCAATGTAGTTTGTTGGTTCTGTTTTATGCTAACAAGTGCTTGTAGAAGAAATTGTTTGCTATATTGTATTTCAATCAACTTAATCTATGGTGTGTTTTCCATAATATACTCATCTATCTATCTGGCTGTGTGTGTGTGTATCTATATATCTATATATATATATATATATATATATATATATATATATATATATATATATATATATATATATAGATAGATAGTTATATATAGTTATAGATAGATATAGATATAGATATATGGGATCTATGACAAACCATTGTATGGATAGATTGCTAAAAGTCATATGATCAGACAATCAGTCCATTGAAAAAATCCAAATGAAAACAACACCCATATACAACAGAAAAATGCTTTGATTAGGGGCAAGCCTCCCTGCACCCCCTACATAGGGGGCTACACCCCTCAAAACCCCTGCAAATTATTTATACCAATTCCAACATGGCACTACAGTGGGGAAATGGCTTGATCCCTACTGTAATGCAATCTCAGAACAGTTCAATGGACTGATTGTTCCATCATATCAGTTCTAGTTCTTTCTTTCCTAGATTTGTGATAATGCCCAAGTTCAGAATGCTGTCACTTTACAACGTCTTATGCCTTCTTCCATATTTATGTTTTGTGGTAACACTAGATTTAAAAGAGTTATCACATTCCTATTCATTCAGACTTCAGGCATTTTTTAAGGGTCTGTTTCAAGGATTTTATGCTCAGACTTCAATCTCTGCAAGAGAATACCTCAAAGTTCTGGTTCTCGTGGCATCTATGATTCTCGTGATACCTCTGTAAAGACTTTGCACGAGAAAGATGCAATGGTGTTTTAAGTCTCTTTTAAGTCTCTCTGGTCCCAGCAGCAATGCTCCATTGTTTTTTTAATTCTAATTTTGCATTTTATCAGAAGGGCAATCACTTGGTGGAGATAATAAAATATTCCTAAGTCCATGTTTCCTCTTCTCCATGCTCTAAAGCAGTATGTCACTGTAGACTCTTTGGACCTTGCTTTCGGAAACCGTATCATATTAGTACATTTTGCTGTATAGTTCCTTAATCAAACCACTACTGATGAGTACATCACAAGGAAGAAACAGCTGCATAATGCTCTGCAGTTAGTGTCCCCCCAAACTAAAGTCTATTTTCTGTTGAGAAACACTAAATCTATAAAATAGCATTTCATTTCCTCTCCTGTTTCATCTGTAACTAACCCCAGCTTTAATTTTATATCCTTTTAAGAATTTCAGGGAAAATTTCAAAAACACTTCCCAAGAGCCTCTAAAATTGATGTGGACATCCTACAGAAGGGCCTCACTGAGACAGATGCTTGGTGTCAGAGGCATGACCTCAAGCTCAGTGCCAAAAAGTGCATTGTCATCCTCTTTGGTAAAAACTCCATACCCATGAACTACCACATAAACGGCAGTCTACTTAATGCCAAATGTGTGATAAGAGATCTTGGGACCCAGGTGGACAGTAGTCTCTCCTTTGATAATCACATCACCACAGCAGTCAGGAAATCCTTCTATGTGGCACAACTCATCACAAAAGGGTTCTCATCCAGGAAAAAAGAGGTAATTGTTCCCCTCTACCCGGTACTCATTAGACCCATTATAGAGTACAATGCCCCTTTTGGAATGTACCTCACAAGACATCTGCAGCAGGTGGAAAGGCCACAGAAGTACCTCACAAAGAGGATTACTGGCCTCAAACAGATGGCCTACACTGACCGTCTCAAAAAACTCTAGCTTTAAGCTGTAGCATATTGCCTGCTCCAAGGAGATCTCTGCCTAACATATAAAGCTAAGTTAAACCCAAGCTGCTGGACATGCTACACCTAAAGAAATCCCAATTCCTCCAAGCTACATGTTCTAGGGACCTAAACCTTGTCACCACAATAAACAGGACATGCTTGAGGGATAGATTCCTGTCCCAAGAGACTTCCTATACTCTGGAAAAAGCTACCCATCTATATCAGGCAAAGTTCCTCATTAGCACTCTTCAAGAAAAATCTTGATGAGTGGATGGGAAATAGGAAATACACCCCGGGAATCACTTCTGTGGCTCTGCTCGACAGGGACACAGGAAATTAACTTTCTTGGGTGGCGTAAGCCAGGGAACCTTGTTGGCTAGGATTATTTAGGCCCTGGGGCCGATAGTCTAGTACCTACCTATGAACCTTTATGGCTTCGATCACATGACTTTCGACAATCTGTCCGTTTGTTCATTTGATAGGAACCCGATATATGCATATATATATATATATATATATATATATATATATATATATATATATATGGGATCGGTACTGATCTCCGAAGGGACTTTTCACCGAAGCACAATTAGCCGGGCATACTTCCACGAAAGTGCTTTTTACCAAAAAAGCACTTTCGCAGAAGTATGTCTGCAGCTAGAGAGAGTCGTGGGGGAATTACTGTTGCGGAGATCATACTACGGTGCAGATAAGGGAATATTCCCTTTTCCTCACTGTAGTGCAATCTTGGAGTGAGAATATTAAAGTAGGGGGGTGCAGGGGGGCTTGCCCCCTGCATAAAAGTAGATTTATTGTTTTATTTTTTTTACCACACTTTAATGAAAACACTTTTTCGGTGAAAGCGCTTTTGTTAAAGTGTGTTCAGTGATTGTGGATTCGGACTATTGAACTTTTGTTCAATAGTCCTAGATCCATATAGATATATATATATATATATATATATATATATATATATATATATATATATATATATAGCTATATGTAGATAGAGATATATATATAGACAGAGATTGATATAGATATAGATACTGTTATAGATCTATGGTTCTACTGATATTAATTGAAAAGACAGTAGACTGACTACCACACATTGATAAAAAATGTAAAAAAAAAAACAACGCACACTGGTCACACTCTGAAACATAACATTAGAGCGTGAAATTAACTATTACCTTTCTTCTTTCTAAACAAAGATTCCAACCACCTTATTAATGCCACTGCTTATCTAACCAGGGTTTTTTAATGAGTGTTATTATTTCCTCCCACCAATATTTTTTTGAATCTGTCAGATATCCTTACATTATCTTCTGGGCCTTTTTTCATTATTCTTTTCCATAACATTACATTAATTTTACAACACTATACCTTCTCACCTTATTCCTAGTCCTTCCCAGGGATTCCTCTTTTTCTACCTCCTAATTAAAGATCCCGTTGGTGATGGTAAACCATAACTCCTCAAATCTGACACTTTCATCCTTAGTTATTTGTTTTGCACATTCTCATCCTGGTGTGATGCCCCACCACTGGCCCAGTAATCAAGGAGCCTCAATCCTCATCACTCGCAACAGTGGGGGGCATACACACTGGGAGGATGATGGGTACACAGACAGTATTTCCAGATGAAGCTCTCTGCATCAAGTGCAATTTCCCTTAAGAGCACAAAGAGGCCACAGCCAGTCTGGGGCTGGTTTCTCTCTCCTTCTCCAGATCCCCAGTAAGACTCCCTACTGGCACAGCCATAGAGTTAAGATCTCAGCTGACTGACCAAGCCAAGGCCTCCAGCACCCTCTCTGTCCAACCAGTGCTTTGTATCCCTGCCTAAGTACTGTAGCTGACACACACACTCTTTGAGGTTTGATTTATACATACCCACACACACCTGAGAAAGGCTGGCACAGGTTTACTAGCTATGCCCCCTTCTGCCCAGACTATAAGGTAGTTATTACTGCCACCAGTCACTCCTTATCAACTACTTTAAGGACCTTAACAAAGGGTGTCCAATCTTACTGTGTAACGTTACTATCAATACAAATGGTAGTTTGACCAAGAGCAAGGCTATTAGGAGTGGCCCACAGTGTCACCAAATAAATATGCAAGTACACTCAGAACTTAAATATGTCTCACAAATGTCAGCCACAATGATAGGTTTAAATATATTTAATAATAAATAATAAAAGAACAAGAAAATACTCAGTAAATAATCACAGTTACATCAGAGTTCAAAATCACATTAAATACTTAAAACAACATCACAGGACAGTCTCAAATGAATACAGAAAACATCTAAGCTATATTTTGCTATACTCCTGACTGAATCTAAGATAATTACTATACCCTAGTTAACTTACTTACAGAGCAAGGCAAGTGTGGTGAATGGGTCTTCTTGTTAGGTTAAAGGCAAAATACAGAATACTCAGTCTCTCTCTCAGAGAGTACTTAAATTAATATCCCAAATATTACTGCTGGGATATCTGCAGAATTACATAATTTCTTGTCATTCTGACTTCAGTTCCCAGGCTCACAACCATTGATGCAGCTGTAGCATTTAGCATCTACCTGTTAAAACACATAGACCTCAGATATTTTGGCAAATGGTGGAAGCCACAAAATAATTTACATTCCTCCACATTTAAAGACAAAACAAAAAACTTCTCTAGTACAGACATTCTTTCTCCTGTTGGCTGAAACTGAAAGATAACATCTGTGTATTATTTGGTTATAAAGTCATTTAAGTTTTCAGCTATTCTTCTGAAATTAACCTCCTGTGTTTCAGTCTCCCCTGTTAAAATACATATATCTAAACAGCCACAATAGTGCATATACATTTCTGCTCAGTACTTTACAAAATATTTCTTCAGCACACAAGTCTATACAAACCATCTTATATGACATACAGCTCCAATACATTTGCAACACAAGCATATGAATCATACTGACATTCACAAATGACACATAACCATTTACAAAATTCCAGAAAGCTGGGCTGGCAGCATCTCCTTTTGTCACACTTCTATATAAATCATATTAATATTCACAAATGACATATAATTATTTACAAAATTCCAGCTAGCTGGGCTGGCAGTATCTCCTTTTGTGATACCTGGCATCTCAGTTCTTTTTCTTTTTACTGCCAAATAAAATTGTCATAACTGTTTTACAGACCCTTACTCAGGAATTCATTAAAGTTCCCAGCAGAAATCATACAGCTCGTTCTAGAAAGGCAATTCAGAAACATACCATTTGCGATGCACAAACATACCAGTTGCGATGAACTAAGACCTCGTTATTGGCTAATTTGCATATTTCCTGAATTACCATTACTACAGTGTGTAGATCATGCCTGATCTGCATATTTAGCTTGTAATCCCCTGCTCATGTAGATAGTGGAATAACCTCTCCAATCACTCTCACACATACAGGTATACACACACACATGCTTGCGCATGCAAACGCATGCGCGCGCGCGCACACACACACACACACACACACACACACACACACACACACACACACACACACACACACCACCACACTCCCTGTACCTGTCTCTACTTTGTTGTGGTTCCACCATCCCATAATACTTTAAAACTATCCCACACATCATAGCTATCCATATCTCTCAACAACAGACAGCCTTATCTGGTCTGAGCTTATCTTCTTCCATTATCTTGCTCTATTCAGAGCCCATAAGTTCAATATCTATCTCTTTCCCTGTTTGTTTATAACTTATGTCAAGTGCCTTCTATACCTCTTCTACTCTGTTGTCATGCTCAATACCTGAATTAGTTTAGTATTTACATCTTGCCTTCTGTCCTTCAGTTAGCATCACAGCACCCACTTTTACCTGTCTCTCTTCACCCACCAAATGTCATTTAATCTCACCAACTCCATCTGACTGGCATTAATCTTCTCACTCACTAAAGCTATTATTTAAATTCTTCATTTACAACTTAATTCATTCAACTCCATCCCATTTTTCTGGATGCATCTTTAGCTCTTGCAACTTCGTCTCTTTTTTAAAATTCTCTCCGTTCTCCTGTTTTGGACATCTTTTCCATTGCATGCCTTTTTCCTCCATGCAGTCTTCCGGACGCCACACTATCCCTTTGTCTCTATTCCTTTGAGACATTTTTACCTTCTCAAGATTTGCCCTAATCAGATACTCTTGTTCCCTCCACGGTGTAGTTCATTTATTTGCCCTCTCAGCTCTCAGAGCTAAACATATTATTCCCTAATCTTCTACTCTACTACCCCCTAATGATGTTTTCAAACTACTTCTGTGAAAGACTGTGAACTACATAACAGTCTTTCATTATAACTCATAACCATCCCCTGCACATCTCGCTTTGTAATTTTGTTATGCTCATTACCAATCTCCTTTCTTCCTCATATTTGGTCTTTCTGGTACTCCATTATCAGAGTAATGTCTTCATAGATAACTCTAGTATATGCTTGCTAATCCCCTTCCTTGGTGCTGAAACAAAGAAAAAAAAAGAAAACCCTTGTGTCTTAACACAGGACATACATATTATGTGATTTCCATTTTTTTTCTTCCCTCTTCACCCCTATGATCACATATCTTCCACCCTGACTCTCCTTCTATTTGAATATCTCTGCACTGACTTTCATGCTGTCCAAAATTATAATGCTGTTTTTGCCCACTCCTGTATACCACTCCAGCAGTACTGCAGCATATTAACAGTATCAGTGACATAACAGGTAGCACTCTCACCTTTGGTGCAGAAGATGGTGGGTTCTATTCCCATACAAGGAAAAATTAATTGCTGACATTGCAGTGTAGCATAAGTGGTTTGTTGCACTCCTGACTGTGTTATCCTTCAGATGCGATGTTAAACCAAGGCTCGATCTGCTTGAGTTGGTGGTAGCTCAGGTGGATGTAAAAGATTCCACAGCACCTCTCAAAAAGAGTAGGGGTCTTTTATTTATATATAAAAAGAACTCTTAACTTACAAAATATTTACATATTTACAAATGTTTACAAATGTACATATATAAAACTATACAAATCTGTTTACATCTTTTCATAATTTCCTTTACAATCATACTAAAGTTTCATCCCTATTAGACCCCACACTCCTTTTTCCATAACCATCTGATTTTATTTAATATTTTTACTAAAAATCCATGTACCATAAACATAATTCATTTATTCTTTCATTTCATATAACCTATATAACATAAAATAACTTTTTATATATAATGTCAAAAAAGCACATAAAGTGAACCAAAACAACATAAAGCCAAAAATAATAATAAAAATCTTTAATATTACACTTTCACAGTATGTTATCACTGCTTCATCAGACAAAATCATTCTCCTACAAATTAGCTTAATAAATAGTCTAAGGATCACATGGTCCACAGCATTTTATCACCATTGCAGCTGGAATTGTACTTAATTAACTTAAAGACACATAACAGTTCAATGTGTACTGCTGGCAGTCAAATATAAAAATCTATTCCTTAAAAACAAGTTAAAAAAAAATCATTGTTTTTTTGCTTTAAATATCATACTAGAATGTGTTGAAAGCACATAACATTTCAAAAACATATATAAATATTGTCTATCTACATAAAGTTCTTCTTTTCAAAACAGGCTTTAATGGAAGTTTCCCATTTAAACCTTTTCTAGCATCAGCTCTAAACCTAATTATCCATCTTGTTTCCACAACCTCTGTTTGATTTCCCAGATCTCCGGCTTGTTCATTCAGTTCTAACTGTTCTATCACCATGAATCTAAATGTGTGTGTATTGTCAAACACTGTCACATGTTTTGATAGTGCATTAGTAATACAGCCTGTTCTTATAGGTTCATAGGTAGGTACTAGGCTATCTGCCCAAAGGCATTAAGCCACAAAACGATGGGCTAGGCTTGTAAATGCCCTCGGGCAGATAGCCTAGTATGAACCTATGAACCTATGAACCTATGAACCTATTTATAAGCTTAGCCGGAATGTGTTGGCTTTCGACACCCCCTTAGATTAGTTCCCTGTGCCTCTGTCCAGCACAGCCACTGAAGTGATCCCAGGGTAAACTTCCTGTTTCCCATCCACTCGTCAAGGTTTCTCTTGAAGAATGTTAGTGAGCAGCTCTAACTAATGTAGATTGGAATCTTGTTCCAGAGCATGGGAAGTCTCTGGGACAGGAATCTATCCGTCCAGCACGTCCTATTTATTGTTGTGGTGAGGTTTAGATCCCTAGAGCATGCGGCTCGAGGGGATATGGTTTTCTTTAGGTGGAGCATGTCCATCAATTCTGGGTTGGACATGGCCTTGTATGTCAGGCAGAGATCACCTCTGAGAAGGCAGTATGCAACTGAGTACAGATGGAGTTTCTTCATTCGAGCTGCATAGGGCATCTATTTGAGGCCAGTGATCCTCTTGGTGAGGTACGTCTGTGGTCTTTCCAGCTATTGCAGGTGTCTTGTAAGGTACATCCCAAATGGGGCACTGTACTCCATGATGGGTCTGATGAGTGATGCGTAGAGGGGCACAATGACCTCTTTTGATCTGGATGCAAACTCTTTTGTGATTAGGTGGGCCACATAGAAGGATTTTCAAACCACTTTGGCAATGTGATTATCAAAGGAGAGATTACTATCTACTTGGGTCCCCAGATCCCTTATTTTGTCTTCCATTTTTAGGGGGCTACCACCTATGCAGTAATTTGTGGGTACTTTGTTTTTTCCAAAGGGGATAACTATGCACTTTTTTGGCATTTAGCTTGAGGCCATGGTTTTGACACCAGGTACCTGTCTCAGTGAGACCCTTTTGGAGGATGTCTGTGTCAGCCGGAGAGTCAATTATAGCCCCTAGTTTGCAGTCGTCTGTAAACTTGGTCAGCCATAGTCCTCCTGTGTTTGCCTGTACCTCTGAGAAGTATATGCCGAACAGGAGGAGTCCTAGAACTGAGCCCTGGGGAACGCCACTTGTAACCGGTTAAGAGTCAGACCTAGCTCCCGCAACTCTTACCATGTGGGTTCTGTCCGTGAGCCAGTTGGCAACCCATCTCGTGACATAGGGGTTTATGTTCAGGCTGGTAAGCTTGTCTATAATACCAGAATGGGGAATGGTGTTGAAGGCCTTTGCGAGGTCTAGGTAGGCTGTGTGGACCACTTTTCCCTCATCTATAGCCTTGGTAACTGTCTCAAAGAAGTCCACCAGGTTTAGGAGGTATGATCTGCCCTTAACAAAGCCGAAATGGGTAGGGTCTAGTGTTTGGAGGTTCCCAATGTCTCTGTTAATAAGATCCATGATGATGCACTCCATAGCCTTGCAGACCAAGCTAGTCAGGCTTATAGGGTGATAGTTCCCGGGGTCTGTTGTGGCTCCCCTTTGTGGAGTGGAATAACTGTTGCTGTGTGCCACTCTATGGGCACATAGGCTGTGGAGAGGCTGAGTTTGAACAGTGTGTTTAGGTGAGGGGTTAGTTCATCTTTGAGTTCATGTAGTATGCAGCCTGGGACAGCATCCGGTCCCATTGATGCTGTGTTTTTGGCTTTTTAGAGGGCTGTTTTAACCTGAGTGCCTGTGATTTAAGGGGAACTACATTCTTCTGGTATGATTATGGGCCCTTCTGGGGGTGAGAGGGGGGTGAAGTTTGCACTGAACCTGTCTGCCAGGATGTTGGCGATATCGGTCAGTTCAGTGTATTTTGTGCCATTCTGCAGTAACTCCAAGCAGATGTGGGAATTGCCAATTAGATTCTTGACATAGCTAAAGAATGCCTTGTGGTTATCTTTGGAGTCCTTGGCAATTTTTCTTTCAAAGCTAGCCTTGGATGATTTTATGAGGGATTGTAGTTTCTTGCTGATACTGATCAGGGATGTCTTCCCCTCTTGGGATTTTACTCTTTTCTGTACTGGTTTCCTCCTTCTATTGTATAGCTTGTTTATGGCAGGGGGCCACCAGACTGGTTTCCTTTTCTTGGAGGAGTGAGTCTTGGTTTTGCTTGGGACAGCATGATCCATGCATTCTTGTAGGTGCCCGTAGAGTGCATTAGTAAAGGATTTTGCAGCTTGGGCAGCATTATCCTTTAGCATGGGGGATTTTAAACTTTCCACATCAGTCTTAAGTGGTTTCTTTGACCGGGGGTGGGGGGGCAGAATGTGGATATCCAGAGTGATTAGTTTATGGTCAGATCTAACCAGCGAGGGGTTGACCTCTGATGTGGAACACTGGTTGCCCATGTTGGTGATGACCAGGTCCAATATGTTGTCACCTCTGGTGGGGGTGTTGACCAGTTGATCCAGGGTGTTTGAGTTTATAAATTCTAGGAAATGTTGGGCAAGGGAGTTAGCACTTGAGTAGTTCTCCCAGTTAATGTTTGGGTAATTGAAATCACCCAATATCAAGGTGTTTGGTAGGACCTTTATGTTTCCCAGTGTTTCCAGAAATGCAGAATGGGGGTCCTGGGACATGGTGGGTGATCGGTAGCAAGCTACAATTTGAATTGCAGTTCTGCCCGTTGTTAGCTGCATGTGGAAGATCTCTGAAGCATCGTGCTGTGCCATTAACCTGGAGGTGTGGGTATCCTTGATGAATATGGATGCGTTCTCTTCTTTTGTATTTCAGTCCAGGTATTGTGGCCGAAATGTATGGTATTAGTTGTAGCCTGGTAGTGCTGGGGTGCTCTCTGGAGCTTTAAACCAGGTTTCTGTTACTGCACATATATCGATTTTCTCCATATTGAGGAGTGCCTCGAGTGCATGCATTTTGAGGTTTAGACTTCCTGGAATTGAGTAGCATTACCAGTTACTTGTGCTATTTACAGCAGCGGGTTTGTCTTTTGAGCCTTGCCAAAAAAGCCACTATGGGAGTGGCAAGAGCCTTGGCCAGTATTCGAAAGCCTAAGGGTGACAGGTGCAAGCCATCTCTAATGAAGCAGCATGGCTTGTTGAGCATGTCATCCCAGGCTGACAGACACTGGATCCCCTTTGAATGACACCAGAAGCTTAACCAGTTGTTGAAATTGATAATTTTTTTCTTTATACCATGTTATCATTCTTGGTGAGGGCAGAATGCTACTCAGGGTCACGGTCATACTGGCCTGGGCTACGTGATCAGAGAGCTCTTCCATGTCTCTTTTCATGTGGTCCAGGGAGGTACAGCTCAGGTCATTCACACCAACATGGACAATGACAGAGTTGTATTTGTACTTGTTCTGGAGTGATCTGAGTGCTTGTGTTATGTGGCGGATCCTGGCACCCGACAGGCAGCTAACAGTAACCTTCTCATTGTTCAGCCTAGTGAGTGGGACATTAGTGTGCCTGACTATAGAGTCACCTATTACTAGTGTGCTCGGTATGTTATTTTGCCTTAAGGGCTGTGACTGTGTGGCACACTGGTTTAGTGAAGTATGTGTTTCATGGTTTGTGTTGGGGAGTGGAGGTGGCTTGGATGTCTGCTTTGGGGGTCTGTGTTGCTTTTGCAGATTTTTATTTAGAGCCTCCAAGTATGTTTTTGTGTATTTATGTGTGTTTTTTGCCAGTGCTGGTTTCATAGGTCTATGTGAAACTGATGGTGCAATGCAAGTAATTCCCTTCTCCTCTTGACTGTCTGGTCCAGTCTTTGGTTGCGAGAGCTTAGCCTCCATTTTGGCTGTATAATTGCATCTCTCACATGTATTAGCGTTTGGTGGTAGGAGGAGATGGTTGTCTTTGTACATGAGGCAGTTGTAACATTGCCTCAAAATGCCCAGATTCACCAGTTGGACTGGAGAGTACACCTGCAACTGCCCTTTGGACATGCCTGGATAGGTACAGTGAGCTGTTTTACTGATTGGCTGGTAAGGGCGAATAGAGAGCCTTGTCCTTCTCTACAGTATGGGGGGGGGGTCTAGTGCTTAGGTTTATTAGTGCTTGCTATGGGTTTTGAGCAAGTGCCGGGCTGAGAAGTGAATGGTTTGAGTGCTTAAGTTGAAAGTTTGTCTAGTTCCAAGGGAAAAATTGACGAGTAGACTTTGTGTAGCCGGGAATAGTTATACCCTAGCTAACCAGCACTGCCCGGCATGCAAAACCGCACTAATGCAGGTTTTATAGCAGGGAAATGAAAGAGAGAGAAATTAGGCCAAAATGGCCAATAAACTACTAATTTCTGGGCTGAAGCCATTCCTCCAGGGACAGATAGGCTGCTCAAAGCTCCCCTCTCTCACAGGTGAACAGAGAAACTTCCTTCTATCCAAGTAAGGTATGGGCAAATACAGAAATTTGTAACACAGCCCTGAATTCAGCACTAACCTGAAAACTGGACTATACTAGCTTAGAAAGGCAGGAAAACAAGTATGTTTTTTTTGCTTTTTTCAGAAAATAAAACAGATACAATAAAAAAAACACTTTAAATGCACAGAAATGGCTATCACACTTGAGTGTGTAGCCTTCAACAGTTAAAACAGACATTTTAAACACAAAAACGACTTTGTTAAAGTGCAGGCAGTAAAATAAGTACAATATGTAGCTGAAACAAACTTTTAAATCACAGAAACTCAAAAAAAATCTGCATTTTAGGCGGAATTAGCTAAAGGCAGCAAGAAAATGCAGAAAAATGATGCTTAATCACGCCAAAGTCTCTCTTTTGTCTCTCTGCTGCTGTAGAACTCTGCAGGGCACCACGTAGGAGCTTGCTGAGGTGTATACAAGTACAAAAGCCTTGCAAATGCGGGTTTTATAGCAGGGAAATGAAAGAGAGAGAAATTAGCCCAAAGTGGCCAATAAACTACTAGTTTCTGGGCTGAAACCACTCCTCCAGGGACAGATAGGCTGCTCAAAGCTCCCCTCTCTCACAGGTGAACAGAGAAACTTCCTTCTGTCCAAGTAAGGTATGGGCAAACACAGAAACTTGAAACACAGCCCTGAATTCAGCACTAACCTGAAAACTGGACTATACTAGCTTAGAAAGGCAGTAATGTCTATAGATGTTCCCTGACCCTGTCTCTTAGTCTATGATTTTGTTTTTCCTACATAGAACATGGAACATATATTACAGAGTTACAGTCTGCATGAACACTGAAACTAAACAGTGTACCATTTTCTGGATGTCTAAAAGATCCTGTGGAATCTAAATGTGCACAGAAATTACATCTTCCACAGTGTATAGCCTGTATACTATTCCCCATTGTTTCCTTCTTCTTCTTTCTAGGATAACACAAGAGTCATTTTAAAGACTTCTTGTTTTTAAAATTAATGGTCGGTCTCTCACCCACTATATGCTTAATGTCCGCATCACTGGTTATTATTGGCCAAAATGTCATGTAAACCTCAATCACCATATTGATGTTATTGGTGTAATATGTGGGAATACTAATCCTCTTCCTCCTAATCCTTCTATTAGTTCTACTATCAGCTTCATTTGCTAAATAATACTGTTTTGCTAGTGTGGTTCTAACTCCTGAAATATCATCAAGAGTTTTATTGACCAACACATCATTATACCCTCTCTGTTTAAACTTCACTTTCAAGGTGTTTATCTCCTCATGAAAAGTGGCCTGTTCTGCATTTAGCCTATATGCTCTAATGCCCTGACCCTTCACTATGTGTCTAAATACATGTGTAGGGTGCATGCTTGTTCTATGCAACAGGGAATTTCTATAACATAGTTTCCTGTATATCATCGGGCTCAACCCAGTCTTAGTCTTCCTATAAATCTTCACATCTAGGAAGTCTATCTCATGTACTGACTGATTCACAGTGAACCTCAAGAATGACGTATTGGTATTTAAATACCGAATAAAATCATAGAGTGTCTCATGGGTGCCACTCCACAAGTTGAAGAGGTAATCTACAAAGCATCTGTAAAATAACACCTGGTGCCAAAATGCCGACCCTATCAGTGTCTCTTCCTCCCATGCAGCCATTACAAATTGGCATAGCTGTTGGTAGTTGAAGTCCCCATGGCTAGCCCCTCTTTCTAAATGTAAACTCATGTTCATAGAGAAATACGTGTTTCTCAAGTACTAGTTCCATCACTAAACAAAGCAACTCAGTACATTTGTGTTGATAGTTGCTATTTCTCTTAAGATACCTTCTGAGCATCTCTATGCCCACATCACTTGGTATTACCATAAACAGAGATTTCATGTCCAAAGTCACTAATAGAAAATCAGTACCATAATTCCCACTGTTAGACATGAAGTCATATAAATCTATAAGAAATTGTTTAGAATCTCTAAGTACATATTGATTTTTATCCAAGATGGGCCTTAGGTTTTTTCTAGGTATATAGAAACTGGTTCAGTACACCAATTGTGACCAGATATTATTGGTCTCATGGGTGGACATCTGGCATCTTTGTGGACTTTTAGTAGTCCCTGTATAACTGGAATAAGGGGGTGTTCCACTATGGAATAATTATATAGATCTAGACTGATGTCCCTTCCTATTAAGCAATCATACAAAGTACTATGCATATTAGATATCCTTTTAACTTACATTAAATCCATTTTCCTATATACATTGCTATCACTCAACATTTCTTTCATAGCATCATAGTAAAATTCACAATCCATCACCACTATTAGGCCCCCTTTATCAGCTGGCCTAATCACAGTGGTGTCATCATTACATAATTCCTTCAAGGCATTATTTTCAGCCTTGCTCAAATTCCTAAATATTTTATTATTTTTCTTTTTGGTATTCCTATCCTAATTCACATTTAATTCTCTATTACACTCAGATCTACTGTTGTCAACACTTACATTGTTATTATATGAATTCATGTTTTTATATGAAATATCATGGAATTCATTTTCACACATTTTACTGAAGGTTTCAAGCACTATATGAACAACAGGTAAAAATGTGCTTGGTTTCTTAAAAACTGCTGTGTCCATCTGTCCATTATCTTTAAAAGTCATTTTAAGCATTATGATTCTAACAAACATTTTTAAATCCAAAACCAAATCTGTTACCTATGAGGGCCTTGCAGTTATGAAGCTAAGTCCACGTTCAAGAAGTACCCTTTCACTCCCAATCAGTTCTCTCAAGGAAATGTTCCATATCAGAGACTGTCTTTCCTCTGCCACATTTTCTTCAAACTCCTTGTATTCTGGGGGTCGTGTGCTGGCTTCCTCTTTAGTTGGCCACAATTCCGAGCCACTGTGCTGCTTAGTTCCGTTGTTTTGCTCAACTTTATTGGAAACAATGGAAAAACCTGCATTTTACTGCTGTTTTCTCTCACTGTATCAGTGAGAGGTACACCACACTGTGCCCTAGTTGCTTCTTGTGATTGTATAGTGACCTCTACTGCTGATAAAGAGGTAGTTTCCCTCCTCGATCCTGTATTGCCTTCGGTTGTTTCACTAAAATCAATCACTTTGGAGATAACTGTATCTACTTCTGAATTCTTGGCTCCTTCTGTTGGCTTATCTCTCAGTTGAATTCAGAATTACTGCTGTGTGTGTTCTGGAGGATTCCTGCCTTTCATTGTATCTCAGTCAGACAGCTACATGCCTATCCAAGACGTCTCTGCGGTCTCGTTCTAACTTCTTGGCTTTAGACTGCAGAAGTTTCTTCTCCAGTGGAGCTGCTGTATCTAACAAATAATTCAGTTTGTCATCCACCATAGCATGTGGGACCTGCTCATACAATTGTCCCATTTCTCTAATAATAGTTTCTGTTACCTGATTCTCCTCAGGCACAAGATATTCCATTAATAGCTTCATATAATTGAAGCTCAAGTCCAGGTTCAACTGCTGCAATTTGGAGAGCAGTTCCGGATATCACTCACCATAAGTAGGTAGCTTAAGTACTCTTAAGCCGCATGGTACAATGTGATATTTCAAACGAGCTTCAAAATGTAATGGCCGAGAACCATAGTCAATGCCTGTATCTTTATCCAGGTTGAAATCCATACAAACTTCTTCTGTTAACAGTGGATTTTCTTGTGTTCTCAAACTAATCAACAGTCTCTCAGATAATGTTACATTCCCATGGCTGGGTTTTGGGTTGTAGTCAAGTTCAACTTCATTTGTTTTCCCTTCTGCCATTGCTTCCAGTGGCTACAACAAAGAAAAAGACCAGAAGTATAAAAGAAAAAGACCAGAAGTACACCAAAAGCGTAGCCAAATGGACAAATGGTTCACTTAAAATCCAAGTACTAATGTCCAAAAAGCACATAAACTGAACCAAAGCAACAGGAACCCAAAAATAGGAATAAAAACCTTTAATATGATGGTGGCACCCATGAGAGACTCTGTGATTTTATTTAGTATTTAAATATCAAAACGTCATTCTTGAGTTCACTGTGAATCAGTCTATACATGAGATAGACTTCCTAGATGTGAAGATTTATAGGAAGACTAACACTGGGTTGAACACAATGATATACAGGAAACTAAGTTATAGAAACAAAAAATTGTTGCATAGAACAAGCATGCACCCTACACATGTATTTAGACGCATAGTGAAGGGTCAGGGCATGAGAGCATCTAGGCTAAATGCAGAACAGGCCACTTTTCGTGAGGAGATAAACACCTTGAAGGTGAAGTTTAAACAGAGGGGGTACAATGATGTGTTGGTCAATAAAACTCTTGATGAGATTTCAGGAGTTAGAACCACACTAGCAAAACAGTATTTTTCAGCGAATGAAGCTGATAGTAGAACTAATAGAAGGATTAGAAGGAAGAGGATTAGTATTCCCACCTATTACACCAATGACATCAATATGGTGACTGAGGTTTACAAGACATTTTGGCCAATAATAACCAGTGATATGGACATTAAGCACATAGTGGGTGAGAGACCGACCATTAATTTTAAAAACAAGAAGTCTTTAAAATGACTCTTGTGTTATCCTAGAAAGAAGAAGAAGGAAACAATGGGGAATAGTGTACAGGCTACTATACCCTGTGGAAGATGTAATTTCTGTGCGCATTTAGATTCCACAGGATCTTTTAGACGTCCAGAAAATGGTAGACTGTTTAGTTTCAATGTTCATGCAGACTGTAACTCTGAGAATATAGTGTATTTAGAAATCTGCAATATATGTTCCATGTTCTATATAGGAAAAACAAATTGCAGACTAAGAGGCAGAGTCAGGGAACATCTATACGACATTAGAACAGGGTGTATTACTAATGCACTATCAAAACATGTGACAGTGCTTGACAATACACACACATTTAGATACATATTGATAGTACAGTTAGAACCAAATAAATGAGGTGGAGATCTGGGCAATCAAACAGAGGTTGCGGAAACAAGATGGATAATTAGGTTTAGAGCTGATGCTGGAAAAAGGTTTAAATGAGAAGTCTGTTTTGAAAAGTAGAACTCTATGTAGATAGACAGTATTTATATATGTTTTTGAAATGTCAAGTGCTTTCAAGACATTCTAGTATGATATTATTTTTTAATGCGAAAAAATTATTTTTTCTGAACTTGTTTTTAAGGAACAGATTTTTATATTTGCCAGCATTGCACCTTTAAGTTAATTAAGTACAATTGATGCTGCTATGGTGATGAAGTGCTATGGGCTATGTGATCCTTTGACTATTTATTAAGCTAATTTGTAGGAGAATGGTTTTGTCTGATAAAGCAGTAATAATATACTGTGAAAGTGCTAACATCATATTAAAGGTTTTTATTCTTGTTTTTGGCTTCCTGTTGCTTTGGTTCACTTTATGTGCTTTTTGGACATTATTACTTGGATTTTAAGTGAACCATTTGTCCATTTGGCTATGCTTTTGGTGTACTTCTGAACTTTTTATGTATACTTTTAACATATTCTTTACTTCTATTCTTATAATAGTCATATGTAATCATATCCATGTTTATTTTATCCACTTCTTTTATACCTTTGAAAAAAAATCTTCTTTGCATAGATTTCCCAATAACTTTTTTTACATTTCAAAAACAAATGTTCTGTAGTCTCTACTTCTTCTTCTTCTTGACAATGTAAACATATTCTTTCACTTTTCTTTTTATATGGCATATTTCCTTTTACTGTCAATTTATGTATTACCAGTCTCTATAAAAAAAACCTCAACATCCTGCTTTCTAATTACACCATTTGCTTCTTATTTTTATAGCTTTATTTTTTCATCTGTTAGATTTTCTCATGTTTTTGCATAATAATGTTTTATCATTACATTCTTATACCATACTTTTCTTTTTCTATATCACCAACTGTTATTTTCCACAAAAATATTTTTCTTGGTAATATTTTATTTCTTCATTTATACACTCATTTCCCCTTTTATTCTTTTTTACCATACCTCAGAATTTATCATACTTATATGTATATAGTTTTACAACTAATTTCTAATTGTTTTCATTAATCCACTTTAACACTTTGTACAAATTTAAAGAAGCAGCATACACCACTAGGTTTATTAATCCTCCACCTCCTTCCTCTTTATTTACATAAAAATATCTCTTTTACTGGGTTTAATCTAGAACCCCATATAAATAAAATAATTCATTTTCAAATACTGTTGACAACATAAATAAACTTGCTAAGTATGCTGTTTTCCAATCAGTACAGAATTTAAAAACATAGTCCTTTTTCTGAATGATAATTTATATATTCTCCAGAAAAGACAGGTTTGTTTTATTGCTTCTATTGTTTTTTTTTTCCATTGAATTCTACTTATATCTTTATTTCCAAATTTTATACCTAACACAGCAATCTCATTCATTGTAAAATATACAGGTATTTTTACTTTATTATTACTGTACACTGACATACATAATTTCCTAACTTTCTCACTTATATTATTTCATTATTACCAATAATATTTCATAGCCAGTTGTATCAAATGTCTTATTAAGGTTTCCTATCATGATTTTTGCTTTTTCTATTCTATTTATAATATCATCCACAATTTCTCTATGATTAATAATTCTTTACAACCTTTCCACTTCATATCTTCCATAATAGTTTCCATTTTAATTACAAATCTCTTTTATATTATTTTCATAAAGATCTTATAATTATTTTATTCAGTACTATCAGTCTTAAGTTTTTAAATTGTTTTCTGTATTCCTTCTTGCGTGTGAATTTAAGTATTCTACTACATAATTATTTATACACAAAACCTACATTTAACCATTAATTCAAAACCTTTACAAAATATATTTTTCCAGTACCTTAAAGTTTTTATACATTTTATACCTTATTCAACCTGGTCCTGCAGGTGAATCTTTATACTCTTTTTTCTGGTAACTTTATTACTTTCTACATTTTTTTACTACCTTCTTTTTTCTTTAAACACTTCTTGTGTGTATTGTACCATACTACTCAGAATCTATTTCTGAGTTATTTCTATTTCTCCCTTTATAATTTTTATTTCTCTAATTGCACTACCATTTTCCTTTACTAATCTACTTAAGTAACTCAATACTTCTCTTTGCCCTTGTAAAAACATCTTTGCTTATGTAAGTTTTTGTATTTTTTCATGATTTCTTTCATATAATTCTTTTTCTTTGTCAAAGTACTTCCTATAATTATGGTCTAAATCTTCCAATGCATCATTATATGTTCTTTTATATTTTTCTTTCTCTTTTCTCACATCATATTGTCAATGTGAAAAAAATATTTTAATATTTGTCCTACCATTTAGACCAATTTTTAAGAAGTGTTCTCATAGTAATATATTTTCATAAATGTATTACTAATGTCTTTCTTTCTTCATTCCATAATTTCTCATTTATCCTTTTTTCTTTTCCTATTGTTTTATTTTTCTTTTCTTTTATCTCTAGTCATATTGCAAGATGATTAGAAAACTTTGTTTCAACTGCCTCTCCTTCTCCTATAACTAAACATTCTGATACTACAAAATAATCTATTTCAGTTCTATAAATACCCCTTTTGTAAGCCCATGAATTTTTGTTGCAAGTTTTAACTTATTACATCTTATAACTTCTAACATTTTTCTTATATCATTTCCTTTTTTATGCTTGCCTCTTAAATCACAATTAAAGTCTCCTGTTATTATAATATCCATATAGGATCATAGGATCATAGGAAGTTTTGTGGCCAACAGCCCGAGGACTCTTACAAGCCTAGTCAAGTTCAACCCATGTTCCCAAGGGAGTCTGGTTCAAGCAGACACTAAAATCAGCACCTATTGCCCCTGTCCAAGAGAGACACAGGTGGAACCCTCGGGTGAATTTCTGGTTACTCATCCAATCGTCCAAATGAGGGCTTTGTTTAACATGAATAGGAAGTGTGTTCCAAAGGTGGGGCAACCTGTGTAAGACAAATCTGTCTCTCCAGGAAGTTCTAGTGATGTCACATACCAGGTCAATGTCTTTTGAGTGAGATACCCATGTGCCATTTGACTTGTAAATGTGCAGCATTTCCATTAAAGCTGAGTCAGAGAGTGTTCTATATGCATGGTCCAGGTCGCCTCTGGGCAGTCTGTATGACACAGAGTAAAGTGACAATGATTGGCTTAGTTTCTGGTGTCATTCTAAGGAGATCCAGTACCTGACAGCCTGAGCAGATATGATTGACAGACCATGATGCTTTGCTAGAGATGACCTGCATCTGTCTCCCTTGGACTTCAGGCTTTTGGCAAAGGCCCTTGCCTCCCCCATACTGCCTTTTTTTAGGAAAATTCATGAGGTGATACTACCAATACACAAGTTTCAACAAAATGCAAATTAAAGGTCATGCTGCTAAATGATAGGAGGCTAAACATGAAACTGCACTCATTAACCTTAATTAACTTAACCCTGGAAGATGCTGACATTTGTGCAGTCATAGAAACATGGTTCAAAGCTGTGCAGAGCACCCCAGCCTTACCTGATTACTAATCCTATCATACATTCAGACCCAAAACTGTGGGCAACAAAGCCAAAGGAGGTGGAATTTCAATATATATTAAAGACACACACACACACCTCCAGGCTGGTCAAACATTATGATGCACAGGAGGCACTCTAGGTGCAATTAACCATTGACAAGGTTCCTATTCAAATCATAGCTAGCTACAAGCCCCCAGATATGACTCAAGATGCTCACTCCAACTATCTTGACCTCTTTGAATCTAGCAAGATTCAACCCCTTACCTTAATCCTGGGTGACTTTAACTACCCAACCATAGATTGGAAAAACTTCTCACGTCAGAACACAAATGCCCAGAGATTCCTCATTTTTATCAATGCAAATGCCTTGGAACTGCTAGTCAATACCCCCACAAAAGGTGGTATTATCTTGTACTTGGTATTAGCCAACATGAGTAACCACTACAGTATCAACCTCCCTGGTAAAACCCGACCATAAAATGGTCACTTTCAAAGTCACCATCTCTCCTGACTCCCCTCTAGCTAGGGTAAAACAAAAAACTTCTCCAAAGCTGATTACAACCTCCTGAGGGATGGTATAAACAGCTTCACAGCCTCCTCCCCCTCTGTAGGAACTGGCACCAATGTCCAAATCTACACCAACGTACTATATGAACATTTATAAAGATGCATGGAATCAGGAATACCTGACAGGGCAAAATCATCCGCCGCAATGAAAAGTAAACCTTTCTGGTGGACATCTGCAATAAATAAATTATATAACAAAAGGAAAAAGCTGCTGTCCAGGTCTAAGAAGGAGCAGGTGCCCAATTGGAAGCAATGTCTCCTTAGCCTGAACAAGCAAATAAGAGCACTAGTGAAATACTCTAAAGCCAACTTCAAGTCCAAACTGGCCATATCTACTAGAGACAGTCATAAAGCCTTTTTCACATATGCCTGCAGTCTCAAAGGAATCACCCAGATCTGTTCAGAATTGGTGGTTAAGGACACCGCATACATAAATGCTGTAGATATACCCAACCTACTGGCTAACAGGTTCAGCAAAAACATCACCCCTCTGTCCCTCATCAGTAAATCAGGACATCCCCAGTACCTGCCCCCATCCATTATCTCTAGGGAGCAGGTCATCACCGCACTCTCAAAGGAAAAAAATACAGCCTCCATGGGACCCGATTACATCCCAGGCTGCATCCTACATGAACTCAGTCATGAACTTGAAGCACCATTAGGTACCTTATTCAACCAAAGCCTGAATACCGGCTTTATCCCAGCTGAGTGGATGACAGCCACTGTCATCCCTTTACACAAAGGTGGAGCACCCACAAATCCGGGAAATTATAGACCCATCAACCTAGCTAGCCTGATCTGCAAGGTCATGGAATGGATTATCATGGACCTCATTAACAGGACATTGGCAACCTCCAAACACTTGACCCCAGACAGTTTGGCTTTGTCAAGGGAAGGTCATGTCTGTTAAATCTGGTCAACTTCTTTGAGACAGTCACCAAAGCCATGGATGAGGGGAAGATGGTGCACATTGCCTACCTTGACCTGGCCAAAGCCTTTGACATTATTCCCCACTCAGACATAATGAATAAACTCGACTAGGCATCAATCAGTATGTTACCAGATGGGTAGCAAACTGGCTCACTGATAGAACCCACTGAATCAAAATAGGGGAAGCCATCTCAAGCAGTAGACCCGTAATGAATGGCATACCCAGGGATCAGTCCTGGGGCCTCTGTTATTCAGGGTATACTTCTCTGCTGACCAAGTTTGCAGATGACTGCAAGCTGGGCATGGTCATCAGTTCTCCAAGTGATGTGAACGTCCTTCAAGAGGGTCTCACTCAAACAAATGACTGATGCCAGAAACATGGCCTCAAGCTGAATGCCAAAATAATACATCATCATCCCCTTTGGGAGAGTGACATCCCCACATATTATCACATTAATAACAACATCATAAGCATGCAATCAATCATGAGGAATTTGTGCACTGAGGTTGATAGCAACCTAACTTTTGACCACCATGTTGCTTCCGTTGTGCGGAAAGCTTTCTACATGGCCCACCTTTTAAGTAAGGTATCTGATCCAGGGACAAGCAGGTCATAACATCCCTGTATTATTCCCTTATAAGGCCAGTTAATGACTACAATGCCCCCTTCGGCATGTACCTCGCAAAGCACATGCAGCAACTGGAGAGACCACAGAGGTTCCTCACCAGGAGAATCCAGGGTCTCAAACATCTACCCGACACAGATAGGCTAAAAGCCCTGTCCCTCTCCTCATTTTCAAACAGACTCCTCAGAGGTGACCTCTGTCTGGCATACAAAGCAATCTCAGACCTCGCCTTGATGGGACTGCTGCATATCCACAAGTCAAGCTCCACTTGAATAACCCACACAAGTGACCTCAACCTGGTCTGTGACATCAGTAGGACTTATTGGTGGGACAGATTTGTGTACCAGAAACTCGCCCATCTGTGGAATAGACTCCCTCTCCATGTCAAGCAGAGTACCCCATTATCCCTTTTTAAGCGCACCCTGGATAACTGGATGGGAAACAGAAAATATACCCCCTAGGATTCCACCTGTGTCCCTGCTGGACAGAAGCTTTGGGTTCTGACTTGTCTAAACATGGGCTAAACTCTTGGCTAGGCTTATATGGGCCTCAGGGGCAATAGCTTATTAACTTCATATGATCCTATGATCCTATTTCAGTCTGCCCACATAAGACAGATCTTGAAGACCCTGAATTTTCTTTGTAAGGAACCTTTGTGGTCTCTCCAATTGCTACAGGTTTTTGGAAAGGAACATATCAATGGGAGCATTGTACTCTATTATTGGCCTGATGAGGGAAGAGTACAGGGGGTTATAACCTCTTTTTTTACAGGCAATGCCCTTACTTATGAGATGAGCAATATAAAATACCCTTCTTACTCCTGTGGAGACATGTTGATTAAAGTTAAGGTTGCTATCAACCTGTGTGCCCAGATATCTCACCACTGACTGTGTACTTAGGATATTGCTATTGATATGATAGTTTGTAAGAGCATCATCTTTGCCGAATGTGATGATAATGTATCTTTGTGCATTAAGTTTAAGACCATGACTTTGGTACCAGTCATTAGTCTGTGTAAGACCTTCCAGCAGGATGTTGACATCGCTATGGGTTTCAATGATTGCTTCCAGTTTGCAGTCATCAGCAAACTTTGTCAGCCACCATCCTTTAGTTTTAGCCTGTACTTCAGAGAGGTAGATTCCAAACAGTAAGGGTTCCAGAACCAATGCCTGTGAAACAGCAGTGGCTACATGTCTGCTGGAGGAGGTGGAGTCCTCTATTTTTACTGTATGTGTTTTATCAGTGAGCCAGTTTGCGACCCACCTGACAATATATGGGTTGATACCCAGCTGGGTGAGTTTATCAATGATGCCTGAGTGGGGGATTGTGTCAAAGGCCTTGGCTAAGTCTAGATAGGCAGTATGCACAGATTTGCTCTCATCTAGGACTTTGGTGACTGTCTCAAAAACGTCCATCAAGGTTAACAGGCATGATCTCCCCTTGACAAAGCCAAACTGGGTGAGGTTGAGCATTTGGAAATTTCCTAAATCTTTGTTAATAAGGTCCATGATGATTCCTTCCATGGCCTTGCAGATAAGGCTGGTCAGGTTAATGTGTCCATACTTCCCGAGGTCCATAGATGCACCCCCTTTGTGCAAAGGGATGACGGTAGTTGTTTTCCATTCCTCTGGGATGAAGCCAATGCTTAGGTTGTGATTGAAAAGAGTGCTCATTGGTAATGCTAATTCCTGTTTTAACCCATGTAGAACACAGCCCGGGATGTTTTCTGATTCCACAGAGGCAGTATTTTTGGCCTTGGACAGGGCATTTAAGACCTGCTTCTCAGAGATTCTAGGCGAGGGACAAGTGTTAGAAATGCTTTTGGATATATGTGGTGGGGACAGGGGAGTGGAGTTTTCACAGAACCTGTCAGGCAGCAGATTTGGTATATCCACAGGTTCTGTACATGTAGTGCCATTAACTATGAGTTTAGCACAAATATGGGCCTTACCTTTGAGGTTATAGATGTAACTAAACAATGCCTTGTGGTTACCCTTAGTTAGGGAAGCTAATTTAGATTTGTAGTTACCTTTGGAAGACTTCACTAGGAGTCTTATTTGCTTGTTTGAGTTGAAGTGAGAGTGTTTCTAGTTTTGAGACTGTTCCTTCCTGCTCTTAGACAGCAATTTCTATCTCCTGTTGTATAGCCTGCTAATGGCAGTTGTCCACCAGGCAGGTTTGTTTTTCCCTGAAGATCTTGCTTTGGTTATATCAGGTACAGCAGAGTCAATACAATTGTACAGGTGCTTGTATAAAGCATTGATGAATAACTCAGCATAGTTGTCTGTTCCATCAGTGGTGGAGGGCTATGAAACTATTTATGCCATCATGTAAGAGGCTGTAATTGCCCTTGGAGAAGTTTTTTAGTCTAGTTGTTGCTAAGGGGGGGGGGGGGTCTTGTGATATAGTTGCTTTTAACGAAACTGATTTGTTGTCAGATCTCACCAGGGATGGCCACATACTGGGGTGGTGGTGCGGTCTCCCATGTTGGTAACACCAGGTCCAGAATGTTTGAGCCCTTTGTGGGTGTGTCAACCAGCTGGTCTAGGGCACTGGAGTTGACGAGGTCCAGGAACCTTTGGGCAAGTGAGTTAGAACACGTATAATTTACCCAGTCTATGGATGGGTAATTAAAGTCACCCAAAACGAGGGTGTTTGTTTGTATCTTGATTGGCTCAAGTAGATCCATGTAGGCTGAGTGGATGTCCTGATTCATGGAGAGGGTTCAATAGCTGGCAATGACCTGAAGAGGGGTCTTACCTAGAGTCAACTGCACCTGAAGTAATTCAAGGGAATTGTGCTGTTTAACCAATCTAGAAGTGTATTTATCTTTAATGAATATTGATACACCACCTCCTTTAGTGCTCATGCCTTCAGTCTGTGGTCTGAACGTGTAGAAAGAAATGCAACTACATAGTCTAAAATCTGATGAAATAACCTTTCCCTTTCTTTACAAATAGTATGAGCATATAATGTTAGAATTCTATATACTTGTTCTTTCCATTTTAAATCTACAACGGTTAATCTTCCCATTTTTGCAAAAGTTACAACTGATATCTTTATTGTATTTCTACAGAATACGGTTATTCCAGAACATTTTTAATTTTCCAAATTCTTGATTATCTTTCTTTCTCATAGTTTCTCTGTGTGTAATGTTTCATTTGTTAAAAATCTTGTGTCTTCTATTATAATTCCATCTACATCATGTATATTATACCACTCCAAAATCCCTGATCTTCTTACTATATTCTTAATACTATTAACATTTCCAGAAAGCACTCTAAAATTCTCATTTTCCCCTTTCCTTAGATTCATGGTTTCAGAAGATCATAGCTAATTACCAGATTCACTTTACTAATAGGCCATTCTAAGCCTAGCCAATTTCCCTCTCAAATGTGAGAATCAAACACATACCTTGTGTCTGTGAGTCAAACACCTTAACCAACATACCAACCCCAAGTCATTAGCTGCATGTGTTCTTTTGCATCCATTTCCTATCTTTTTCTTTTGTACTTACCCCTTTAAAATTTATTTTTCTGTCTTTTACCATTTTACTGGTAAAATTCTTCATCACTTATTTCAGAACATTTTTCTGTGTCCTCTTTATTACTTTTTCTCATACAATTTTTCTTCTATTTCTACTCCTTCTAAAATTTCTCCCCTTTGTTTATTTTCTTCTTTCTTTTTTCTTTTTCTCCATTCTTTTTTGAAATCCATCCACAAATGTCCAGTTTTGTTACATTTATAACATTTCAATTTACCTTTTTTTGCATTGTGTCCCATTTCCCCACAAATATAACACTTTCTTTTGTCACAGTTACTTATCAAATGTCCTTCTCCCCCCCCCAAAAAAAAAAACATGTTTCGGGTTGTCCCCAGTATTTTACAACATTCCTACCCCCTCCACATTTATCATGTTTGGTATATGTGTAATTTTTTCTGTTTCTATTTTTAACACAATATTACAACCCAGCCACCAATCCATAAATCCCTTTTGTCATAAACTTTTGCAATGTCCAGTACTTCATTACATAAAATTTTCAAAGGTCCCTACAAAGTCTCTCTTTCTACCTCTGTTCAAGATTGTACATACATTTTGTTTCTCTGTTAAATACTTTTATCACATAAAGATTCCATGGATTACAGTTTTTCTTTTTTTTTTTCATATTATCCAAGAAATATTCCATTGAAAAATATAATGTCAAAAATGTCTGTTTTTTAATAACTACCCTTACTTCATGTACATTTACACCCAAAGGCACTATTAAATTGTTCCACACTTCATACTTGTCCATTTCTTTGTCTTCTTTACTTTAGAGCCTTACCATGTACTTCCATTTTTCATTTTCTTCTGCCTTCTTTTCTGATATTCCACTGTTCTTTTCCATCTCACCACTATTCTCCAGCATTGTCTCTGCATAATGCCCCCCAAGAAACATTTTCTTCATTTTTTGGCTCATTCTGCCCCACCAATTCTTTAAGTAAATCATCTCACAGCCCTCCCAGCTGGAGGGTTCTAATTACACATCCATCATTTGCTGACTCATCTCTATCAAACAGCTTTCTTTGAAACATCTCCTCAGAATCCCACACACATTCTCTGTTCGCAACAAAAAAGTCCAGTAGCCGTCCAAAGGTCGTGATTCCAAAATAAAAACAGAATAAATGTAAAACTGAACACGACCACCACGCAATTATAAATAAAATCCAGTATTTTTATTGTAATAAGCGCTTTCACGTGCAATCTCTGCACGCTTCTTCAGATGTCACCATATGTTTCAAATCTCATCATTTAAATACAATATTCAGTAATATTTAATTGAATAATTGAAATAATTAAGATCAATAGAACCTTAAAGCACCACATCTGAATTAGTGCTATAGGCAAAAAGAGAGCAGAAAACTTGAATGAAATACGCATTGATTTTGCACAATACTATAGTAAACACATTTTGCAACTTCTTAACATAAGAACAAGTAAATATGTAAATATATCAAAAATACATAGATCAAACATCATAGAATTTAATATCAGAACATCAAAAAAACCCATATAACATTCTGAAAAAATATAAAAATAAATATATGTCAAATAAATAAATAAATAAATAATTCAGATATTCTAACTAAAAGTATATATGTTGTGATATATATAATGAAATATTTAATATAATATAAAAATGTAATCTAACCTAATTATTATTTAATATTTGCGAGCTTCTAATATTGGCTTAATACTAATATGCTGATTCAGTCCTGGTTGAACATGGGCTCTTAATTTAAAAATCCATGAGAGCTCGACATACTCCAAGTAGTTCATATTGTTGCCTCCCCTAACAGTTTTATTCACTAGCTGTAATACTCTAAATCTAAAGCTATGATTAACATGGTCACTAACATGTTTGGCCAGGGCATTCCGTTGATCTCGCCTCCTTATATCATAAATGTGATTATATATTCTATCTTTTAACTTTCTAGAAGTAACACCCACATAAAATGCAGTGCATTGCATGCAAGTTGCTAAATAAATTAGATTTTCATCACCACATTCTCTGTTCTTGATATTTGCTTTCTCCTTTGTTTCTCTTACCATTCCATCATCTCCTTCTCACACCATCTGCCTCCCTGTTTCTACAGGCCACTTTTGCATTTGGATTAGAAACTGGAAGGTGTCTATGAAATGGATCCCACTTGCAACAGAGATGAATAGGGGAAGTTCTGTGATGCCCTGTCCAGATTTCTCCTAGCAGTATAAATACCACCTTGGGTCTTCCCTAAAAAGAGGCTACTAGCCTAGTGGGACTAACCCGGTGAACAAAAAATAAATAAAATGGCCTTTACAATAGTGGGTCATGTGATTATTCCTCACTAAAATATATTTATGCTGTGAGTAGTGTCTCAGGTAGTATGAGGAGGTTTATTCATGAAATGTAGCTGCAAAAGGAGTAAATGCCTGAAGTTAGAGCAGTTTGTAGGGTTGGGATTCTAACAGTGGATTAGATCTTTGTTTTATGTATGGCCAATTGCCTTTTATTAGGGTGAAACAGTGATGCTGCCAGAGGGTGGAGCTTGTAATGAATTGGCAGATGCTGATGGAAAGTATCTAGAGTGTGGTAGTGTTTTTCTTGGAGGCAGATGCGAACATGGGTAGTCCATATTCTAGTTGAGAGAGAGGAGAACTTCTTTGCTGTGCCTGCTCTGGCTAGCTGAAATAGAAAAGGAGAGATCTTTTTAATCCAGAAGAGTAGGGAATTAATTTTCGCTCTCACTCTGTCTGTGGGTAAATGGAAATTTAGAGATCAATCAAGCCATAATCCATGATATTTGAAGGTGTTGGCTGTTGCTAGGGTACAGTTGTGTCAAGGATAGTGAAAGAATCATTTGCATGGAGAATTTTCTGTGGAGTTCCTAAAGGCATAGTTTTGGTCTTAGAGTGGTTAAGAATTAGTTTGTATTTTATGAACCATAAGTTGCGCTCATGTAAGTCTAAACGGAGTTTTGGTTGAATGTTGTTTTGAGAGTGGCTTTATTTGTAAATTACCATCTCATAAGCATAGAGAATGAGTGGGAGATTGGGGGGGGGGGGGGTCACAAGGAAG